>NC_135482.1:25161293-25336293 GCF_052094955.1 Ictidomys tridecemlineatus | reverse complement strand
AACTTAGCATCCATCAACCTTTCCCCCTTCCTCCCAATCCTCTCCCCAGCCTCAGGTTGACCACCATTCAGCTCTCAACGTCCATCCCATTGGTTATGTTAATCTAAGCTTAGTCAAAAAAGAGCACAATATGTTAGAAATTTAAAATTGGTATATAATATTGAGCAATCTATAAAAAGATAGTGTAGAAAACTCCTCCCCTCTCTTGTCCACGGCAGGAAGGTTCATGGGAGAAATAGAAATGATTCTCAGACTTGAAATAAATGTGTCAAGCAGCTTTGCATCACTGTGAAAAATACCTGCAGGAGAAAAGTTTATTTTGTCTCATGGTTTCAGAGGTTTCTGTCCTTGGTCGCTTGGTCCTGCTGCTCGGATCTGAGGTGACAGCTCACCATGGCGTGAGTACACGGCAGAGGATGGCTGTTCACCTCATGATGGCCAGAAAGAAAGAGAGACCGGAAGGGGCTGGGGTCTAATTACCCTTTCATGGGCACGCTCCTAAGGACCTAACTTCCTTCCACTAGGCCTCACCTTCTAAAGGTCCCGCCACCTCCCAAGAATGCCAGGCTAAGGACCAAGCCTTCATTTAACACATGGCTTTGGGGAATGTTCAAGATCCAAACTGCAGCAAAATTTAAACTTTAAAATTTACCAACTGGTTAACCAATTTCCTAAAAGACTTGAGATGACATCTTTCTTTTTTTTTTTAAAAAAAAAAAAGGATAAATAGACATCGTACCAGTCAAAAGCCTATAAGGCATCAAAAAGAAACTTCTCATGATATGCTCAGGACACACTGCCTCATCACTCAGTTCTCTCACTTGAAAATCCCTTGGAATTCCATTTATTTCCTACTTTCAACCTTTTCTAACCATTTTGAACTGTTTCCTAAACCCAATAACCTAAATATCTTGGACTTTGCTGGACTCCAAGGCATTCTGCAAAGCCTTGTATGATCTCTGGCTCAATACAACTTTCACATTTTACTTATTAAAGAAAAAAAAAACTAAATTGTCTCACAGGTTCGTGAGGCAATATTTCATATAATCGCATAATCATCCTATAAAATAAAGACCATTATAAATCCATTTTATGAGCATTGTATATTTTTTGTTTTTGTTTTTGTTTTTAACAGAGGCTGGAGAGATTAAGCATGTTGTTCAAGGTTACACAGTGATGGAAAATGGGGTCAGTATGGAATGTCAAGCAGTCTGACTTCAGAGCCCAATCTTTACCAGCGCTGCTTCTCAATATGCCACCTCACCCTCCCCCAAATACTTTCTGGTCCATACACCTTTCTTCTGCTTCTCATTCCTCCTCACTTCTCATCCCTTTATTCGTGCATTCATTTGACCACCTGCTGAACACCAGACATCGTGCTAGGTGAAAGGGATGCACAGATTAAGCAAACAGTCGTGCCTGACTTTGAGAATCTTAAAATCCAGAAAGAACACAGAAGGTGAATAGACAATGCCATACGTAAAAGATGCCACAGTGTGAGCCTGGAGAGGGGTCCCAACACACTTGTGTATCTCTTTTGTTTTTCCTCCTCTGCTCAGGGAGTCTCTATTTGGAGTCCTGTATCCATCACAATGGGGAAATCAGCTCTAGAAAACTCCATGAGGATTCTTGCAGGTAAGTAAGCTACCTAAGAGTACCTACATGCTAGTAACTATCAGACTAAGTCTTAATGTCTGTTCCTCTGTGCTCTACAATTTCATGAATCAAGAAAAAGTGTACTGTGTATTTTTGCTTCTCTCTACAAGAATCTAGGTTGGAAACAAAATGGAAAGGAAACCTCATTTGATGATACTTCTCAGAGGACAGAGGAGTAAAGAAACAGTCAGAGATCTTACCTGTTGCCCTTAAATGTCCTCTTCCTTATCACAGTCCAAAGGAATCAAGTTCCTAACACCATTGTTCTGATGAAGCTAGAAAGGACAGCCTGGTGCATCGATAAGTACTCTTCTCTGCCTCTACTCTGTCTTCACAGGACAAGATGACTTCCCATGTTTCATCCCTTAAACAAAGCATTAAAATGAGTCACACAGACCTGAGTTCAAAAGCATCCTCATTTGGAGAAAGAAAATGATGGTGAAGATTCAATAAGAGAACAGGGTCTAATTCAGGGATGACCAAACCCAAACCTTCCTGACCATTTATAAGAAGGGTCCCATGCATACCCACGCATCCAGCTCAGCTCCTGAACTCAGAGTAATATATTCAGAGCCCCGATCCATCTGCTCAAGGAACCTGCAATTATTTCTTTGGACATGAGCCTGGCATCAAGTTGCAAGTGACAGGGAGAAAAGAAAGGGATCAAAAGCAACAATGCATATCCAAGTGTAGTCACCCTCCAGACTGGGGATACAAAGGAAGTAAACTCAAGTAGAGAGAAATGCTACAGGTGGGAAGCAATCTAATACCCAGAGGCAGACCAGGCCATAAGTAGACACCAGCAAAGCAGCATCCCAAAAATTACTGTGGAAAGAAGTAAACTTGGGGGGGGGGGAATCAGAACTTTGCCAAATTGACCTGTTTTTGTATAGGTTAATATTGCTTTTAAGAGTGCATTTTAGTTTTAAATATGCAGAGGCAAGGTGAGAATAGGGAGAACAGAGACAGCATATTCTTTCCCATCAAGGATCTCCAAAGTTCCTAATCTGGTCTGTTTTATTCAATTCTAGCAAGATATAAATTTTTTCTTCCTTAAATTGAAGGTCAAAAACCCAAATGCCTACAGAGGTCAGATAGATTAGCTAACGAACACCTATGTCCCATTGTTGCAGTATGGATGTAAGATGTCCTTCCAAAGCGCCTAGGTCAATTCAGGAATGTTGGAGGTGAAACAATTGGATCATAGAGCTGTAACCTAATCAGTCCATTCTAACTTAAATGGTCTGAGTGATAACTATAGGCAGGTGGGGCAGGGTGGAGGAGGTGGGTCACTGGAAGGGTTCATCTTCCCTGTGGAAGGGTTCATCTTCCCTGTGGCCCCTTTCTCTCTCTCTCTCTCTCTCTCTCTCTCTCTCTCTCTCTCTCTCTCTCTCTCTCTCTCTCTCTCTCTCCCTCTCCTTCCTGGCTGCATGTTCTGAGCAGCTCCCCTCTACCATCTCCTCCCACCATGGTGTGCTGCCTCACTTTGGGCCCAAAGCAATGGCATTAGCTGACCATGGACCAAACCTCTGAAACCGTGAGCCAAAAATAAACTTTTGCTCTTCTAAGTTGTTCATGTCAGGTATTTTGGTCACAGCAACACAAAGCTGACTAACACATCCATAGGGAAGTGGGACAGTAGCTAATCAGTCAGTTTCTCTAGAGAAGTGGGGTCTGTGTTGCTGAAGTGATTTACTTTTACATTTCCACATATTTATTTTAAAAATTATTTTCCCAATTGTCTTGGTCCATTTGACCTGCCATAATGAAGTATGATAAACTGGGTAGCTTATAAACAACAGAAAATTTTTTTTCACAATTCTGAAATGTGGGAAGTCTAAGATGAAGTTGCAGCAGATTCAGTGTCTGGTGAGGCCCTGCTTTTTGGTTCACAGACTGCCACTTTTTTGTCACAACTTCACATGGTGAGAAGGGTAAAGGAGCTCTCTGGGATCCCTTTTAAAAGGGCACTAATTCTATCCATTAGGGCTCCAACCAAAAGACTTAATCACCTCCTTAATCACTTCCCAAATACCAGTATATTAAGGATTAGGTTTCAATATGTGAATTTGGGGGTGGGGGACCATAAACATTCAGACTATTACACCAATCTTCATTCAATTTATAAAATATGCCTCAAGTTACCGTTTGATCCATTTCTATTTTCATTATTGATTACAAAAACATCAGCTAATACTTCCGTGAAACTTCTCTGCCAGGCACTCTGAGACACTTTAGCCACACTGATCCTTTTAATCCTCACAGCAGCCCTTTGAGGTAGGGCCTGGTATCATCCCTATTTTACAGATTGGGACATAGGTGTCAAGCAAACTCCCCCATCTCAGTCAGCTAACTTGTGGCAGAGCTGGGCCCTTCTGGCCAACCAACCTTTCTGGCCTCAGGATGAGTTTATCTTTGAGGCATCCTGGAATGAGAGGAGAGCCCTCCTGCAAATGGTTAATGGTGTCCTCTTGGCAAACTCCACTGTTTCCCCAAAATCATGTAAATTCAGCCCCTTGTCTATTTTAGTCAATAAAGTTTCACTGGAATCCAAAAAGACTTACTCATTTACATATCATTAATGGCTCTTTTCAGAGTTAGTCATTACAGAGACCTTGTGGCCTACAAAGTGTAAAATATTTACTCCCTGGTCCTTTACAAAAAAAAGAAAAAATTGAGGACTGCTACTCTGAATTTTAAAAAGAAAACAAAAAAAAATATTTTTCATATTGTATACTTAATTATGTTAGACTTAGTTGTAGGGTGGTGGGAATCCAAAAAACTTCAGTTAAAGAGCTGGGGCTGTGGCTCCGTGGTAGAGCACTTGTTTAGCATGTGTGAGACACTGGGTTTGATTCTCAGCACCGCATATAAATAAATGAATAAAATAAAGGTTCATCAACAACTAAAATAATTATTTTTAAAAAAAACTTCAGTTAAAGAATCTTCTAAAGATAAGAAACAATTGCCTAGAAAGTTCCTTAAAAACACAGAGACACCCAAAATTTCATAGAAATTTTCAGTTCTCTAAAAGTAGAGAAAACAAGTTTCCATTATTCTGTCTCTCTGATAATCAAAATATCTGCTAATCAGCCCTTTTTTAGCTTAAAGACAAGGTCTCACTAAATTTTCTAGGCTGGCTTCAAATTTACAATCCCACCATCCAGTGGAAAATTCCTTTTATTTTTTTAAGACCACTCTTCTTGATTTTATTTTGATATTGTCTGAATACCTTCAACATATCAGAACTATGCTTAAGAACACTGAGAATGCATCTTAAATTTGTAACTCATGACCCTCATAGGCTGAAAATCAATGTTCAGATTATTCACAATATAATAAAAACACCTTTACATATAGTTATCATTTCATGAGATTAAGAGTATTTTTAAACTAGAATATCAAATTCTGTGGAATCAACTCAATATATATATATTTCTAAGGATTTTTTCCTTAATAACTGGTGGAATCATTGTAAAATAAAATAAGCCAGGTGCTGTGGTACACACCTGGAATCCCAGCAGCTCGAGAGGCTGAGGCAGGAGGATTGTAAGTTCAGAGCCAGTTAGTGAGGCCCTAGGCAACTTAACGAGATCCCATCTCAAAATAAAAAATTAAAAGGACAGGAAATGTGGCTCAGTGGTTAAGCACGCTGAGTTCAATCCTTGGTATCAAATACACATATATGATATGATACACACACACACACACACACACACACACACACACACACACACACACACGTATACATGACAAACATCTTTTCCAGGCCTCAATCCTTAAGATAGAGAGAAAAATCATTTTAAAAGCCTAAGAAGTGTCAAGCCAATGGGATCTTCTTTTAAAATGACTGCTTACATGTATTGATGACAAACACTTAAGGAGATTAAGTTTCATCATTGGATTTTGTCCCCAGTTTTACAGTACCAGAGAACATTTTGTCCTTGAAAACTTCAGAGTATTTTTCTGCTTGACTGCAGCTGACATTTCTCGGAACCTGAGGCTGAATTGCTCTTTAAAAAAATTGATTCATGTGTAGAAAGAGTGCTTCCCTCCTAGACATCACCAAAACCACAGATATCAAGACTCTGGATAGCGTACCTTGAAAGCCTTTCTGGAGATTTAAAAGGGTCCCTCTTGGGTTTAATACTTTTGGTCTTACTAAGGAAACCTTAGCATCTTGAAAAGAATCCAAGAGCTTTTCTATAAAACCTTTCTTATACTCAGTGAAATCTAAACTGAATATTTTATTCAAACCACAAACTTGACCTTTCATAGGTTCTGAATGTTTGTTCCCTCAAAATTCACCTGTTGAAATTCTAACCCTCAAGGTGAAGGCTCGGGGAGGTGGGGCCTTGGAAGGGTGATTAGGTCTCCAGGGCAAAGCCCTCTTGAGGAAGGCCTGAGAGAACTCAGCTTCCCTTCCTCCACCACAGGAGGACACTGTAAGGAGGTATGAGCTCTGAGCCAGAAAGTAGACCTTCACCAAATGCCCAGCTGGCCATGAGCTTGATCTTGGACGTCCCAGCCTATAGAACTATGAGAAATAAATATGTTGGTTATAAGCCACCCCATTGGGCTGGAGTTGTGGCTCAGTGGTAAAGCGCCTGCCTCTCACGTGCAAGGCCCTGGGTTCAATCCTCAGCACCACATAAAAACGAATAAGTAAGTAAAGATATTGTGTTCATCTACAACTAAAAAATATTAAATAAAAAAAAAAGCCACCCCATTGATGGCATTTTGTCCTGAAAGGATGAGGACAACCTTGGTGTCTGAGAATCAGCTGATCAGAGCATTCTTGATTCTCAGCTTTAGCTTTGGAAAATTCCCAACTTACCCTTGAAGATCAAGTGTCTCTCTCTTAACTTTCTTAAACAGAACAAATCTCAAGGCACATGAACATTCCAGCTCATCTATTAAAATTGAGTTGGGAAGGAAAACAGTACACTGATCACCCATACATTAAAACTGACCAAATCTTGTAATGGGCAATCACTTGTTGACAATCATGATGTGACTCTAGGGCCCATATCACTTAATCACCTTCAAACATACACAGTGACAAGTGATTTTATTTATTTTATTTAGTAATTTTATTTTCCTGACTCTGGAATGGATTTATCATCTTCTGTCCCAATTTCCATCATTGCTTAATCCCATGATCGAGCATTAATAGATAATTCTATAGAATGTTTTGCAAAGGGTGCCCACTGACATCAAATTTTCATGGGATGCCTGTTAAAAATCCAGATTCATGGTCCCCACTCCTTATACTAAATCAGGGGATCTGATTTGCTCATGAATGCTAACATTGAGCAACCACAGGACAGATTTTTCCCCATTTTTGCTCCTCAGTGATCAGCAAAGATCCTGACACCTCGTAGGAGCTTCACAGATGTGGTTCAACAAATTAGCAAATAGTGTCACCAGTTTACCCCTGGGTTCTCCTGTGACATTTATAAAAATCAGAATATTAAACTTGTGGTCTTGATCTGTTTCCCGTGCTGAACCACCATCCCTTGATGGTTTGGGATGTGTCAGCCCACTGGACTGGGAAATTCCTTACACTTGGTCATTCTTGTTTTCCCAGAACCTAGCCCGGTCACTGGTATAGGTCAGGTGCTCAGTAAATGCTTTTCAAATGAATAGATGGACAGGTGAATAGACGGATAGAGGGAGCCCCCTGAATACAGCCCACCCACTGCCTGGTGAATTGCGTACATTTTTCACTTTCTAGCCCTGGGTTTTCACAAGTTTCTTATCCGATCTTAATTTTTAGTGGGTGTCTCAGATATTATACAATTATCATCCCATTTATGTAAGGGCTCTAACTCGTAGGAGAATCATCCCAATTAAGTACTTTTGAAATGTATTATCCTTCCTCTTCTCTTACCTACCCTACCATCCACATCACCTAGGAAATCCCGACGAACCTTTCCTTAGGCCTCACTCCTACTGGTCCTCATTCCCAGTTTCAGAAGAAGGCAGCCAAAAAACAAATTTACTGTTACATGTTAAATATTTTTTATCCAAAATTCTTGGGAACAGAAGAGTTTCCAATTTGAGAACATTTGTATAGACGTTACCAGTCGGGTATCCCTAGTCTAAAATTCTGAAATCCAATTCCCCCCCCCCCTACTGGGGATTGGACCCAGAGGCTCTCTACCGCTGAGTTACATTCCCAGCCACCACCACCCACCTTTTTTAGACCCCTCCAAGAATGAAGTTTATTTCCCAGTAAGTACTTTAAACAAGGCCTCCATGGCTCTTCACTTAGAGGCTTCCTTTTGGGGTATCAGATTTTTTTCTAGTGTTGCTTTTTTTAAAAATTTGTTGTTTTTAGCTAAATCTGACAGTAGAATATCTTTTGGCACATTATACATACGTGGAGTATAACTTATTTTAATTAGGATTCTATTCCTGTGGCTGTATATGATGCAGAGTTACCCTGGTCATGTATTCAAATACAAAGTTAGGAAAGTTATGTCAGATTAATTCCACTGTCCTCCCTCCTTTCCTTCCTTTCCCTTTGTCTAATCCAATGTATTCCTATTCTTCCCCTCCCCCATCCTCTCAGTGCGTTAGCATCCACGTACCAAAGAGAACATTCAGCCTTTGGTTTGGGGGGACTGGCTTATTTCACTTAGCATAATATTCTCCAGCTCCATCCATTTACCAGCAAATGCCATAATTTCATTCTTGAGACAGGATCTTACTAATAAGTTGCTGAGGCTGCCCTCAGACTTGCAATCCTCCTGAGATCACTTTGCTGGGATTATAGATATGCGCTATTGCACCTGGCAAGAAGTGTTTTAGATGTGTGTGTGCGTGTGTGTGTGTGTGTGTGTGTGTGTGTGTGTGTTATACATATATACATTTATTATCTTTTTTTGGGTGATGGTTATGAGTGTATTATCTGTTCAGAATCTCTGAATTAGTCACCTAAGATCTGTGCATTTTTCTGTATGTGAAATATATCAACATTTTTAAAACTTATGTTTCTACGTTGGCCAAAATATCAAAGTATATAAATCTATCTTTCATGCATTATGCTTTCATTTTTAGGACCATTGGCAGATACGTAAGATCTGTCCATCATTTCAGTCAGAAGTGTCACTATCATGTTAGCACGGAGCCTCCTTCTTCCAGTCATTACAAAACCAAGGGATTACCAAACAACACTGTTCAATAAATAATTTACACAGTGCCTGGTATCATCTGGATTTTTTACATTTGCTAGTTCATTTAAATTGGACTTTTGAAAAATTTGCAGTGAGAATATTTAATACATGAGACTCAGGGTTCAGATAGGACAAATAACTTTCCCAAGGTCACACATGAATGATGTCACCAGAACTCAAACCCAGATCCCAAGCCCACACTCTTTCTCAGTGAACACACAAAGACACATACCTGTGTATGCACATGTGAAATAGCCAAACCACAATTCATAGATTTTCCATTGTTTTATCGTGGACTTCTGTTAACAGTTCTTTCTGTGATATTCAAAAACAACCCTTCATAAAGGGCACTAGAGCACGTGGAAAGTTTTAAACCATCACCTGACTCACCACCCCTAACTCTCATTCTCAAACCCCTGTTTGCTCTGGAAACCAGGAACTGGAATAATCTACTGAAAGTAAAACTAAGTGAACTGCAGAGTATTTGTAGAGCTTGCCAAGGACAAACAGGAGTTTCTTTCACTTTGCTTAGGTGTTAAATCATAATTCTTCATTATTCCAAACACTAACGTCCTTCAGCATCTTTAGAAGGGAAATACACAGCTGAGCGTAGTGGTGCATGCCTGTGATCTCAGCTACTTTGGAGGCTGAGGAAGGAGGATTGCAAGTTTGAGGCCAGCCTCAGCAACTTGGCAAGGCCCTAAGCAACTTAGCAAGACCCTATCTCAACATAAAAAGGGCTGGGGTTGTAGCTCAGTGGTAGAGCACCCGTGGGTTCAATCCCCAATACGAAAAGTAAAAATAAAAAATGTGAACACCTTGTTTGCATTTTCAAATTTAAGAACTGAAAGCAATTAGTAGAAGGAAGAGAAAAACGTCTGCTCTTTTTAACCATGGACCTTAGGATATGATTTCTTACAAAATTTTTGCTCTCATTAGTTTACTTGTTTTATTTCTGTTTTGTAGTACTGGGAGTTGAATCCAAGACCTTAGGCACATATAAAGTAAGCTCTCTACCAGTACGCTATATTCCCAGCCTTTTTTTATTTTATTTTGAGACAGGGCTTCACTAAGTTGCTGAGGCTGGCCTTAAATTTGCGATCCTTCCAAGTTGCTGGGATTATTATAGGCATGCACCACCACAGCCAGCTTGCTTGTGGATTTTAACAGTGAATTTCCAAATACCCATATCTATATCAAATTGATAATTGATCCTTAGAATTAAACCTACCCAAAAATGCCAGAAAAATTCAAGTGACTTCCATGCATTTACTGAGATGAATATTCCCCAGAAATGCTCCAAGGATATTCCCCGGAAAATTCCTTAATCATTTTCTCTGGCAAGGTAAAAAAAAAAAAATCCCTGGGGGGAAAAATGATGTGGTTGAAGTAACAAAACAGAAGTAAACTGAATACCTGCTAATGATGAAGAAAAAGAAAAAAGAAACATTATCATGGAGAAGCAGGTTTCTGATCCAATATCCTTTTTTTTTCTTTTCTTTTTTTTTTTTTTTTTTTTTTTGTGGTGCTGGGAGATCCAATATCTTTCCATAACCACAATGCTGTGGAAGTCATTTTGCATCAACCACATGAAGCCTTCACATATATCCTGTCAACAAACAGAAAGCTGGTTTTCAAGCTCAATTTTCCCTAAAAAAAAAAAAAAAAAAAATCACACTTTAAAGATCTCAGGACAGTAATTTCCTTTGAGGACGTTTACATCTATGACTGGTTTTTTGTAACAGATACAAACCACCTTAGGTGTCAGCTATAAGCTGAAGAATCATATTCCTTTCTGTGGCTACAGAGCAGAAAAATAATAAAAGTGTGTCCCCAGATCCTATGGCCTTCTGAGTTCCAACCAGTAGGGAAGATGATTCCCAGGACTACAAATGAGTCTTACAGATCTTACATTCCCTAGCAGATTTAACTTTTCAGCTACTAGCAATACCAGAACTATGTGCCAGTATCCTTAAGATTTGGGCAAAATCGTCACAGGATTCAGAGATCCCGTTCCTATGGACAGATGGCTTGTCATATGGCTAGAAGTGGAAAAGCAGTTCCAGGAGCAGGCCAAGAATAAAGAGGAGCAACTCAGCATAATCGAGGTAAAGCAGAATCATCTAGTAAAAATGCTAAGTTTTAAAGCACATGATTTTTGACATGCAGGCAAATTGGGCCATGTAAGCCAAGGTATTTTTTTGTACTTTGGATCTCTCCAAAATGTAGATCAGCAAAGGATAAAAGGAAAAGAGCTAGGAGGGTAGAAGGGCTTGGATACAGAAAATCTGGGTTTTCCATCCCTGTTCCGCTCTTCCTAAGCCAAGAAACGTGGGCAATAACAACAAGTTGACTATAATATCAGCTAAGAGTCTCTGAAATTTTAAGTTGTGGTAGATTATTCTGTTATATGGGTATGAACTCATTTAGTTCTGTGAAGAAGAGAGATATGTACGTACAAGAAATTTAAAACTCTTTCCAGTTTACTAACTATAGTATCCTGGGCAAGTTTCTCTTCGGTATAATGATTCTACAATGGTGACTACCTCTTAGGTTGCTCCTAAGATATGATAAGTATAAATACTTAAAGCAGTGTTTGGCACCAAGTAGTTACTCAGTTAATTGTTTGCCATTCGTACTCCCATCTTACAGTGAGGAAAGTGGTGCAGAAAGTCTATTTGCTAAAGATGCAATAATTAAGGGCTGGGAACATAGCTCAGTGGATAGAGTGCTTGCCTTGCATGCATAAGGCCCTGGGTTCAATCCCCAGCATCAAAAAAAAAAAAAAAATGCAGTAATTAGCCAGGCACAGTAGTTCATCTTTTAATTCCAGCAGCTTAAGAGGCTGGGAGTTCAAAGTCAGCCTCAGCAGCAAGACCCTGAGCAACGCATTGAGACTCTTTCTCTAAATAAAATATAAAAAATGGCTGGGGATGTGGCTTGTGGCTAAGTGCCCCTGGTTCAATCCCAGGTACAAATAAAAAAAAAAAACAGTAATTATTATCTAACTAATGAACCTATAATACCTGGCACTTTTTAAATACTTCACACGAGGCAGTTATTTTTTTATTCTATGATAAACAAAGAGATCATTGTTAAAACAGCTCTCCCAGGCTGGGGTTGTGGCTTAGTGGCAAGGTTGCTTGCCTGGCATGTGTGGTGCAGCCTTGGGATTCATGCCTCGCACCAAAACATAAAAAATTTTTTAAAAAAATTAACAAATAAACAAAACAATTCTCTCTTTGTTAATTTAAAATTATTGTAAATAGCAGAAAGATCAACAGAGTAGGGAGAAGAGAACAGGTGGAGGGAGGAGGGGAGGGGAAAGGGAAGTCTTGGGGACAATTAGAGCAAATTATATTCCATGTTTTTACAATTATGCTGAAATGAATCCTGTTGTCATATATAACTAAAAAGAACCAATTAAAAAAAGAAAATATACACCTAGAACTATGTGAAACATAAGAGAAGATATACTTCCAGAGAATAAACATCTGTAAATATTGTAGTAAAATTTTATGTAATGTTTATTTTTTATACATAACTTTATTTTGTTTATTTTTCTTAATGTGGTACTGAAGATCGAACCCAGTGCCTCATGAATGCCAGGCAAGTGCTCTACCACTGAGCTACAACACCCTCTCTGTTTAATGTTTCTTTATAATGTCTCAGCATTATCTACTAGATTAAGAATTTGATGCATCATTATGGTAGTTTCATTTCCTTGACAGAGTTCTACATTTAGCATTTTTTTAAATATTTATTTTTTAGTTTTAGGTGGACACAATATCTTTATTTTACATTTATATGGTGCTGAGGATTGAACCCAGTGCCTCATGCATGCTAGGCGAGTGCTCTACCACTGAGCCACAATCCCAGTCCTACATTTAACATTTTTGTAGTTATTTTGTGACTAAAAATAAAGGAGATAATATCTCACCAAAAAAAAAAGCATAATAAACATTAAAAAGTAAAGTTGCACTTTGTGTAAACCTATCATAAAGAGTTCCTAGGGGCCTGGGGATGTAGCTCCGAAATAGACTGCCTGCCTAGCATGCATGAGGCCCTGTAAAACATTAAAATAGTTGTCAAGTTTATTATCTTACCCTTTATCTTGCATTCCTGGTCATAAATCCAGAGCATATTAATAAATTTTCCAGATGAATGGAGACCTACATTCCATAACTATTATCATAACTATTATCTCAAGGCATCCTTTTTTTTTTTTCTTGGTACTTGGGATTGAATCTAAGTGTGCTTTATCACTGACCTCCATCTTAAGGCCTCTTTCTAATAATCAGTTTACTGATCTGTAAAATGGGAGACCCAAATATCCCCACGGTAGAGCATTTCCAGGGAAGATTCATTCCCGTTCAGCTTCTGTCTCACTAGATTCAGAAGTTTGAAATTAAGCAAAACCCCAGCTGTCTCTTAGGGACAGACTCTGTGTAGGAAGCCACAATGCTCCATAATGGATGCATTTACGTGGAGATGTAGCCACTAATGGAGACCTTAAAAGCAAACTCACCCCCTGCCCTTCTCCTGCCCCTCTGTCTCTTGCCCCTCATTCTCCTACAAGGCAAATCATAGAAACCACAAGCCCTTTCTCCCAACACCAGCCATAAATCCTAGAACTATTACTCTACCCTTCCCCCTGCCTTTCTGTGTAACAGTGGCCATAAAGAAATGAAGACCCTCATTCCTAAGAGTCCCACCACCACAACCACGAGAAACACATGCCACACCAAGGGGCCAAGAAGAATCTGGACAGACAGACAGCCTTGCTCAGTCTCTTTCCATGGGCTCAGCCCTTTCTTGTCTCATCACATCTCTTTCTTCTTTTTTTTTTTTTTTAAGTATTTAGGATTTTTATGTTTAGAGAAATATTAATTTTCCCACATACAAAATATTCCTTTTTTTATTTGTTCTAATTAGTTATACATGACAGCACATATGTATATAGAGTAATAATGACTTTTCATTCATCCCCTCCCCACTCCTCCTCCCCTCCCCTCACTCCCCTCTGCACAATCCAAAGTTCCTTCATTCTTCTTTCCCCACCACCCCCCACCCCAATTTTGGATCAGCATCCACTTATCAGAGAAAACACTTGGCCTTAGTTTTGGGAGGATTGGCTTATTTCTCTTAGCACAATATTCTCCAGCTGCATCCATTTACCTGCAAATGCCGTCATTTCATTCTTCTTTAAGGTTGAGTAACATTCCATTGTATGTACGTACCACATTTTCTTTATCCATTCATCTGTTGAAGGACATCTAATGTTAGGGTCTGTAAACAAGTCAGGATGGCGCCTGGCATTTTGCCAGTGAGCCATTAAGTGTGGAGATTCCTTTTTGGTTGACTGCTGTATCTAGTTTATGCTAATTAAGATAAGCTGTGTGGAATGTATATATACCCCTCCTGTCCTACAATAAATGGCTCCCACTCCTGCTGTATCAATCTATACAAGTTCCTCGTCACCCCCCAATTATTTTGCTGCAGCCAGACTGTGGCATCCATTCATCTGTTGAAGGACATCTAGGTTGTTTCCATAGTTTAGCTATTGTGAATTGAGCTGCTATAAACATTGATGTGGGCTGTATCACTGTAATATGCTGATTTTAAGTCCTTCAGGTGTAAACTAAGGAGTGGGATAGCTGGGTCAAATGGTGGTTCCATTCCGAATTTTCTGAGGAATCTCCATACTGCTTTCCATAGTGGTTGCACCAATTTGCAGTCCCACCAGCAATGTATGAGTGTACCTTTTCTTTACATCCTTGCCAACACTTATTGTTGTTTGTATTCTTAACAGCTGCCATTCTGACTGGAGTGAGATGAAATCTTAGAGCAGTTTTGACTTGCATTTCTCTAAATGCTAGAGATGTTGAACATTTTTTCATGTATTTGTTGACCATTCATGTTTCTTCCTCTGTGAAGTGTCTATTCAGTTCCTTAGCCCATTTATTGATTGGGTTATTTGGTTTGGGGGGTATTAAGTTTTTTGAGTTCTTTATATATGCTGGAGATTAGAACTCTATCTGAGGTGCGTGTGGTAAAGATTTTCTCCTGTAGGCTCTCTCTTCACATTATTGATTGTTTCCTTTGCTGAGAAGAAGCTCTTATTGATTCTTGATTTTACTTCTTGCCTTTGGGAGTCTTGTTAAGGAAGTCAGGTCCTAAGCAGACATGATGAAGATTTGGACCTGGTTTTTCTCCTATTAGGTGGAAATTTTCTGTTTTAGTGACAAAGTCTTTGATCCACTTTGAGTTGACTTTTGTGTAGGCTAAGAGATAGATAGAGGCTTAATTTCATTTTGCTACATATGGATTTCCAGTTTTCCCAGCACCATTTGTTGAAGAGGCTATCTTTTCTCCAATGTATGTTTGTGGTGTCTTTGTCTAACATGAGATAACTGTATTTAGGTGGGTTTGTCTCTGTGTCTTCCATTCTATACCATTGGTCTTCATGTCTATTTTGGTGCCAAGATCATGGTGCCTCATCACATTTCTACAGGGCTGTCCCTGTTCCATCAAATCTGAGCATAAAATCAGAGCGCTTCCCCTGTGCCCTTGGGTCTTTACTCTGAAGTCTCCTATGATATATAAATTTTTGTTTTCTTTTTTTGTTTGTTTTGGTACCAGGGATTAAACCCAGAGATGTTTAACCACTGAGTCACACCCCTAGCATGTTTTATTTTTTATTTTGAAATAGGATCTTGCTAAGTTGCTTAGGGCTTCACCAAGCTGCTGAGGCTGGCTTTGAACTTATGATCCTCCTGCCTTAGGCTCCTGAACTGCTGTGATTACAGGCATGAGCCACCACACCAGGTGGTATATAAAATTTTGATTAAATAAGTCTGTTGAGTTTTTCCTGTTCACCTGCCTTTTGTTATAGGACCCTCTGATGGTGGAGGGAAGATACCACACATCCCACACCCCACAAAACCAACCAGGCCTGAAACAAATGAGTTGAGAGTTGAGTTCACTCCCTTCAGACCAAAATGCATGGGCTACTGGATTGTAATTATAAGGTTACTTGGTGAATGTAAAAGCAGAAAAAATTATGCTGCTATAAACATTGATGTGGCTGTGTCCCTGTAGTATGTTGTTTTTAAGTCCTTTGGGTATAGACAGAGGAGAGGGATAACCGGGTCAAATGATGATTCTATAATAAAATCATGACATTTGCAGATAAATAGGTGGCATTGGAGAAGATAATGCTAATGAAGTTAGCCAATCTCAAAAAAACAAATGCCAAATGTTTTCTCTGATATAAGGTGACTGACTCATAGTGGGGTAGTGAGGGGGAGCATGGGAGGAATAGACGGATTCTAGATAGGGCAGAGGGGTGGGAGGGGTAGGGAGGGAGCAGGGGGTTAGCAAGGATGGTGGAAAGTAATGGACATCATTAACCAAAGTACATACATGAAGACACAAATTGGTGTGAACATACTTTATATACAACCAGAGATATGAAAAATTGTGCTCTGTATGTGTAATAGGAAATGTAATCCATTCCACTGTCATTTTAAAAAAAAAATCAATAAAAATTTAAAAAAAGAAAAAGGAGAAAAAAAAGCAGAAAGAAGTTAGATACAGCCAACTACAGAGTAAATCAGAAACACACAGTTTGTAAGAAGGCCCAGTGGGGCTGATTTTTGCTCTGCAGATAGTACTTCTCAGACAAAGGTGAATTTACTCCTTCCACCAAGGGTAATGAACCTCTTTCTGAAGGACACATTCTTTCTTTGTCTCTGTGAATAACTTGAAGTCAAGTCTTTGGGGCTGAGAAGTCACTCCGTCCTTTAAGATAATAAAACTATATAATTTGATGCCTTTTGTCTCTGCTTCGTGGGTTAGCACTCCCAAAAAGCAAAGTCTCCTCCAAAGCCCATAGAACGGTACATCCCTTTTTCTCCCCAGTAGCAAGAGTAAGATAACCACTTAGTCTAGCACAAAACAAACACTCCAAAAATTTAATCCTCTTTCTTAGTGCACCCTTCCACAAATCAGCTACAGTTGTATTTAACTGTGGATTTTAGAAGTGCTTGTGGGAGACTGGGCGCAGTGGCACATGCCTGTAATCCAGATGGCTTGGGAGACTGAGACAGGAGGATTGCTGGTTCAAAGCCAGCCTCAGCAAAAGTGAGGCACTAAGCAACTCAGTGAGACCCTGACTCTAAATAAAATACAAAAGTAGGTTTGGGGATGTGTGACTCAGTGGCCAAGTGCCCCTGAGTTCAATCCCTGGTACCAAAAAAAAAAAAAAAAAAAAAGAGAAGGAGAAGAAGTGCTCGTGGGAGTCAGTGGTGAACCTAAGGGTGAGTTCATTGATTCATTCATTTAACTGATATTTACTGGGTGTCTCCTATGTGCTAAGCGCTGAGCCATGTGATATGAGTCAACAGAACAAGAAAAAGATGTGGGCAATGCCTGCCTGCATCTCTAAAGTCAAGGAGATGGATACCCATCATTTCCTGAAATCCCAACCAGAGAAGGTAAAATTAAAAACTGTGAAAAGTGCTCTACAAATGCAGTTCTTTGAGAAAACAAATATGCTGACCCACTCAGGAAGTAAGAAAGCTTTCCTGAAGAAATGAGATGCTTGCCAAGGCTAAGAAGAAAGCAGTATTAGCCAGCAGGACTGAGAGCTGAGTGGGTTCAGGGAGAGGAGAACATTTAATATGAAGGAAACTGCTCGTGCAGAAATCTTAAGGCTTACAACAATGAGCTGCATGTGCATAAAGAGGAACCTGAAAAAGGCCAGAGAGGAGCCAGGTGTAGTGGCACGCACCTGTAATCCCAGTGACTCTGGAGGCTGAGGCAGGAGGATGGAAAGTTCGAGGTCAGCCTTAATAATTTAGTGAGACCCTAAGCAACTTAGCAAGACCCTGTCTCAAAATAAAAGATAAAAAGGGCTGGGGATGTAGCTCAATGATTCCTGGGTTGATTCCCCCCCCATACCAGAGGAAAATGGGGGTAGGGTAGAGAGGCTATGATAATGGGACAGATACCTGGGTGACAAAGCAAGAAGGATTGTTGGGAAAGGGGCACAGGGAAACTTTTGTAGGTGAAATCTAATTTGTGTTGGTGGTTATTATGGAAATATGAATTTATCAAAATATATGTTTAAATAGTGTAATTTTATTGTATATAAAATATGCATCAATAAGGCTGATATTTTTTAAAAATCAGTGTGACTTAATCATTAAGCACATGGATTTTGGAATTGTTAAGGACATGAGTTTGAATCACTGCATACTCTAAGAATGTCAATTAGCTGACATAAGCTTAAATCATTTCAGTGGTAAAATGGGGAGAAAAGATGGCTATTTTTTTTTTTTTAGTCCTACTGGAATAAATTTATTTTTTTAATTTATTTTGCATTACAAGTCTTAATACACCATTATACAATGATTTATCATATCTCTGATTATATATAAGGTATGTTAACACCAAATTCACATCTTCATACTTGTATTTTGTATAATGATTAGGGAAACGATGGCTATTGTGAAGGTCAATTTGCCTTGTCCAGCAGATTGCCAAATACAAAGGCAAGATGTCCTATCATTCAAATTTCATTCCTTGTTTCAGTGGGAGTAGCACCAAGAAATTAATATTTATTTATTTATTTTCCTTTTTTGCAGTACTGGGGATTGAACTTAGGGCACTCTACCATTAGGCACATCCCTAGCCCTTTTTATTTTTTGAGACAGGATCTCACTTTGTTGCTGAGCCTGGGCTTGAACTTGCGATCCTCCTGCCTCAGCCTTCGAATTTACTGGGATAACAGGCATGCGCCACTATGCCCAGCTAAGTATTAACTGTTCTCGAGTTTCTTAGATATGTGCCAGGACCTTTATAGATGTTGTCTCATTTGATCCTAATGAAAACTCTCACAGATGGTCATTGTTCTTAAAACTTAGAAACACAGAGATCTCCCAGGAGATGGTAACTTGGCCAAGACCATTCACAAAGTGAACATGGAGCCCTGGGTCCTTGTAGCAATCAGAGAATGTTGGACTCAACTTCAGGGACCCAGAGTGAAATCTGAGCGTCTTCAAAGGGGATTTTTCAAAGCTGTGTTAAAGCCCAGCATTTTCAAGCCCAGTATTTTAGTCAGATTTTTTGCTACTGTGACTAAAAGGACCTGACCAGAACAACTGTAGAGGAGGAAAGGTTTATTTGGGGGCTCACAATTTCAGAGGTCTCAATCCATAGACAGCAGGCTCCATTCCTCAGGACTCAAGGTGAGGCAGGACATCATGGTGGAAGAATGAGTCAGAGGGAAGCGGCTTACAAGATGATCAGGAAGCAGAGAGAGAGATGCCACTCTCCAGATATAAAATATATACCCCAAAGCCACACCCCCAGTGACCCACCTCCTCCAGCCACACCCCACCTGCCTCCAGCTACCATTCAGTTAATCCTATGAGGGATTAATTCATTGATTATATTAAGGTTATAACCCAATCATTTCTCCTCCAAACCTTCTTGCATTGTCTCACATGTGAGCTTTTGGGGGACACCACACACCAAATCATAACACCCAGGTAGTCTGGGAGATCATTTGAGAGATCATTGTAGGTGCCTTGCTATTGAGGGTTTTTCTTCTTCTTCTCCTTCTCCTTCTCCTTCTCCTCCTCCTCCTCCTTCTTCTTCCTCTTCTTCTTTTTGGGATGCTGAGGATTCATACTGAGGCACACACTTTACCACTAAGCTACATCCCCAGCTCTATTATTTTGCTTTTATTGTGTTAAGTTCAACTAAGTTTGGCCTGAGATGGTTTCATACTTGAATCCTGGAGTAAACTAGTGGATCCTTAGTAGGTCAGCTAACTGCAAATGTAACAGGAGATGCTTTTGTGCACATAGCTGAGTCTCAGCCAATCACAACAGCCAGCTTCGATCAACTACAGGTGGCCAAACAATCAGGCCATATTCTGCAAAAATAAAACAGAAATTATGAAAGCAACCTCGAAGAGCTTTACAGAACACAGTCCTAAGACCATTAGCAGGACACTTATGCACCATTTCAGCAGCTGCCTGGAATCTGAACTTTGGCAACCTCTACCCTTTGACCCAGGGGCCTCTGGACAACCAAATAATTACATTGTACCCAGAAACTCAAGCTGCAGACCAAAATGTTATCAGACTTGGCTTTTATGCACATTTCCATTCTATTTACCCATTCATTTTCTTCTATGGGTCTTGGAGCCCCTGTTCCTTCTCAACATTCTTTCCCTTACATAAGCTGCCACTTTTCCTACCTTCCTCAGAAAAACTGATTCAGAGCTGTCCACACTTGTGTCTCCCCAGTTGCAATTCCTAAGACCTCAAATAAAGTTCTTTTTACCTTTACAGTTTCTCTGTTGGGTCGACCGATAATTCAAATGAGGTGAATGTCACACAGTAATCGATATAGCCATTTCTGTACCTCCCTTCCTTTTTTTCTCCACAAAGTTATCTGACCATGTTGAGCAGCTGAGCTCTCTGAATTTTGTGGACACTGATTTACATTCTAGATCTGGGGGGTTACCCAACCCACAAATCCTTCCTTGCTTCATCAAACTCTGTAAAATGTAATTTGCCTAAAGCTTTCATTTTATTGTTTTATTTTATCAATTGCATGTTATTAGTGACCCATGTTAAAGTGACCTTCCAGTTGATAGTGGTTTTCTACTTATGGCAATCCACTTTAAATAAGTTTCAGTTTTTTAAAGTGAGTCAAATTAAAGAAACTATGAGGGAACCGATAATCCAGGCGCTCTATGGATATTTCAAACTTCCAAGCCTGGGCCCTGGAGAAAGAATAAAGATGGGGAAGGGACAAGGAAGGAGGGGAGGGGACGGAAAGGAGGTTGCAGCTAGAGATGCAAGTGGAGCTGCTCTTGGTGCCATCCCAGGGACCACAGTGACACTCTGTCCACCCCTCCTAGGGCAGCTCTGTGGGAGCCGACAGCTTATAGCTTTTCTTAGGAGGGACTATCTTGCTGTAAAATGATCATTTTCAGAAACAAAAGAATTCAAATAATGGATCTTCTTGTACTTCCAACTTCTCTGTCACGGCCACAGGTGGCCCTGGCGATGAGGCAAGAGACAATTGAGTAATTGTTCCTAGAAAAAGACAGTGACTTCTGCAAGCTTAAACCTATTGCCTCTTACACCAGGCATTGTGTTTCCACAGGAGAATCTTGGCAGGACAGCTGAACAGCCCACATGATACACTCTTCTAAGTCAGAACTAGTGGTTTATTTTTTCTTAGCCTCATAGTCAAAGTAATCTTTAGGGGACTTTTTAAATGCTTATGGAATTTATTCTAAAACCATGATTTTCTCTCATGTTTGTCTCAGTGACCCCAGATATTCTAGCTTGAGATTTGGTCAAATCACTTCTAAGTAAAACCCCTAAGTTCTGCATGTACCACCGTCATCCCCCAAAACACCCACACCATCTGTGCACAGAGATGTTCTGGAAAGTTCCCATCTTCCACTAAGGAATGAACCAGATCAAGAAAATGGAAGAAGCCCCTGTAGACCTGCAGATCTTGTGTACAAAGGAAGAGGAGGAGAACAGAGATTGACAGTGAGAGGGGCCAGGCGTCAGGACTGAAGTCTGGGACCACCACCACCACCACCCCCCCCCCGCCAGAAGAATATCAAACTCACATACTGTGAGTGGAACTTTCAGGTAATCAAAGAAAAGAATTATAAACCAGGGGCCTACAGGTTCATGAGAGGTGGTTCTTGGGGAAGGGGGGACTGGCTCAAAATGGACACTGCGTGAAGGTTTGCTGATTGAATCAATGTTGTTCGAATCAGGGCTGCATGAATGAAGACCTAAGGAGAAGACAAGGAATTGGCCAGCAGAAGCTGATTCTTAGGCTTTTCCAACCTCACTCAAATTTGAGTCAATGGATAGAGGACACATTGGGGTGACATAGGAACCCTTTGTCCAGACCTGTGTGTTAGACTGTTAAAGATATGAAGAGTCCCCCAAAGACTCATGTGTCCCGAAGGCAGTAATGTTCACAGGTGGGGCTTGGGGGAATGCTTGGATCACGAGGGCTCAGACCTCCTCAGTGCATTGAGTCACGTATGGATTGATACTGTGAATGGACTATTGGAAAGTAATGGAGGGTGGACCTGGTTTAAGGAAGCAGGTCTCTGGGCATGTTTCCTGGAAGGGTGTTTCATATGCCCAGGCCCTTCACCTTGCCTCCCCACCACCCCTGTTCTCTCTTCCTGGTGCCCTGAGCTGACCAGCTCTCCTCTGCTATACCCTGTCTCGTGATGCTCTGCCTCACTTCAGGCCCAAAGCAATGGAACCAGCCAACCATGAACTGAAACCTCTCAAACCATGAGCCAAATCAACTTTTCCTCTTTTAAGTTACTTGTGTCAGGTATTTTGGTGACAGCAACAAAAATCTGAATAACACATAGACCAATAGGAGACACAGCACCTCTCCTCCTACCATCACAGTAAAGATCATACAAGTGGGCAGGGGATGTGTGCCAAAGTCTGGCTTGGCACAATTCAGGAGCCACTTGTCAAAAGAAACTAACTTTATTTTTAGAACTACAAACGCCAAACAAAACAGCTCCTCAGGGAAAAACCCTCAGAGCCCAACTGCCACCACCGGCTTCCACACGCCTCTCACCCCCACACCAGCCTCTCAACCTCCCACAATCCTCCTGCTCTTGAGGCCGATTGGCTGGGTTGCGTGGGCAGAGCCAAAGAAGTCCCCCAATGAGCAGCTCCGTGGAGGAGCCAATCAGCTAGATGTTGCTGGGGCCGCTGTGAGCCAATCATCAGCTGGCAGTCTGAAAGGCAGGGAAACAGCCCAATGAACATCACCGCAGAGGAGCCAATCAGCTAGATGTTGCTGGGGCCACTGTGAGCCACTCATCAGCCGGCAGCTGGAAGTTTGCTGGCAGCTGGATCATCAGCCAGCAGCTGGATGTTTGCTGGGGCCCCTTTGGCTGTGGCTCTCAACAGACGTGGCTCAGTGGTAAAGTGCTTGCCTAACAAGTATAAGGCCCTGAGTTAATATTAAAGAAGATGAAACTCACCAAGGGGAAGAGAGATCAGAATGTGGTACATAATAACTTCTATAAGAACTAGTTAAAAGAAAAGTTCATTTAGTGGTTGTCATATAAAGAAAAAACATCTTGGTTTCAGGGCATATTTACTGAGCAGCTACTACACACCTCATGGTTGATGCAGGACAAGTGGTTGGTCCTGAACCATGATGTGGTGGACAGAGAGCACCAGAAGAAAAAATATGAATCCAAGTCTTGGCTCAGACACTAGGTGGCTTTGGGAAGGGTCATTCTGAGCAGAAAATAACTTGTGAGAGACAAGAAAAGGGTATGAGTTTTAGAAACTATAAACAGCATGGTATTCAGTAAAAACACCAGACAGAGGTAGTGAGACTTTGGGCTGATACACAGGAAGTGTTTCATAATTATTTGTTGAATGAATGAATGGATGAATGAACAGGAAGTGGGCAGAAACAGATTACAGAGGACCTTATATTCTCTCTTTGCCAAGAATCTTGGATTTGTCTTGTACGCAACACACTGGCCTGAGAGCACTTTACTCAGACTTAGGTTATAGCTAGATGCTGTGCTATATGAAAAATTAATTGAGGGGAACAAAAAAAAATGACATATACCAGGTAAGAGGCAAAGGTCCTAGAGAGGTAGAATCGCGAATGACTTGTTGAAGTCCGAGCTGACATTCATCCAGATGGTGTTGGATGGGTGATTAGATGAGGGGTAAAGTTGAATTGTGGGCTTTTAGGATGACCAATGCTTGATAGGACCACCAGCTTACACAGAAACTTCCTGGAGAGCAAGTACCTATGACATCGGCTCTGGACATGCAGGTGGAAAAAAAAAAAACTGATTAACATTCACCAAGCCTTTTTGACACATGTTAAATTGGTCTAACCTCACTATAGTCCCTGGAGGTAAGTACTATTATTAACACATCTTTTAAAAGATGGTAAACAAGGTATGGAATTTAAGCAACTTCCCAATGTCACACAGTTAGTTAACAGCAGAGTCGGATTTAAATCCAGACATTCCACCTCCACATCCTATTCTATTAACTTCTGTATTTGCCATCATAGTGAGATCCCTGAGCCCTGATTTTATCTCTTGTCACAGAAATGAAACACAGAAAATAGATTAAAGTGATGGTTTTATTTTTTCAAGCAGGTAAAATTCAAGAATTCTCCCCAGCATCTGAGTGCAGTGGGGGCACAACTGTAATCCCAGCAACTCAGAAGACTGAGGCGGAAGGATTGCAAGTTTGAGGTCAGACTTTGGAAATAAACTAAAAGAGGGCTGGGAGTATAATTCAGTGGTGAAGTACCCCTAGGTTCGATTGCCAGTAATATACACACACACACACAGAATTCGAAACAGTAAATCTTGAGTGCCATTATTATTGATTCTGTAACACAGTTAAGATTTAACCTTTTTTTTTTTTTTTGTACTAGAAATTTAACCCAGAGGTACTTTACCACTGAATCACATCCCCAATGCTTTTTGTTTTTTTATTTTGAGACAGGGTCTTGCTAAGTTGCTTGGGGGCTCACTAAGTTGCTGAGGCTGGCTTTAAACTTGTGATCCTCCTGCTTCAGTCTCCTGAGCCACTGAGATTACAGGTGCGCACCATCACGCCTGGCTTTGACCTACATTTTTATATACATCTGATGTCCAAAGCAAATGAAGTATGTTATTTTTAAATTCATTCGTCGAGTCATGCTTTTTTCTGTAATTTATTTAGATTGAATGAAATAGAAATATGTCACTTTGTAAGTAGGGAAAAGTTAAAATTGGCCTTTATATGTATGTAAATATCATTACAGAACATATCAAAATATATTTGAAAATCAACTTGGATTTAGAGGGTTTTTTCCCCTGGTTTTGTTGTTAAGGGTTTTTGTTGTTGTTGTTGTTGTTGTTGTTGTTTTGTTTGTTTTGCCTCCAACATTCTAAGCAAGTGCTTTACCATTGAACTATACCCCCAGACTTAAAATATATTTGAATATAATATTTAATAAAATACCTCTCTTGTTTTTTAACCCTAAAACCACTTTGTTCCTTTCTAATTATTTTCAAAAATCATTTGTTTGTTTTTTTTTAAGTTTCTAAGGGGGTTCATGAAATTATTTATTGCTATGAAATGGATTCGCGTATAAAAGGTCAAGAACTATTGCTCAGCGCTGGGGATTTGGCCCAGAGGTAGAGCTTGCCTAGCATGCACAAGACCCTGGGTTTGATCCCCAGGACTGTGTTTGTTGTTGTTGTTGTTGTTGTTTTAATTAAAAACTACTCCTCAGCACCAGGATATCATTTCTGACACTTCAGGGCATATTCTATAACCCACCAACCCCCATGAACAACTTCCACAAGAACAAACTAGAGATCTTTTTTCATTCCGAGGTTTTTGGTGGAGGGTTCAGCTCTGACTTGGCATCTTCCTGGGTGACTAACCAGTACAGGGACATAGCTCATGACCTCATGGACATGCTGAGCTGATGAGCTGTTCTGTTAGATCAATGCTGTTGTCCTTTGGCCCTCATACATCAAGACACAGCCTCTGTGCAAGGCCAGGTTTCACAGGGATACATTCTCAGAAATGGAAGAAAACACATTCAGCTTCCTTCCTTGACTACCTAGGACTCTGGAACTTACTGTAATCTTAAGAGCAGCCAAAAGGAAGGTCTTTCCTCTTGACCCTTGGCTGACCCTTCTTTCACTTCCATGAATTTTCTCCCTCTTTCTGGCTGTGGCAAAAGTTTTGTTCCCCTGAGAATCAGCCCT
This sequence comes from Ictidomys tridecemlineatus, assembly GCF_052094955.1. Classification (NCBI taxonomy): domain Eukaryota; kingdom Metazoa; phylum Chordata; class Mammalia; order Rodentia; family Sciuridae; genus Ictidomys; species Ictidomys tridecemlineatus. The sequence goes on along the minus strand of NC_135482.1, from coordinate 25,310,616 downwards.
CAATGCAAGCTGAGTTCAGGCAGAATAACAGAATGCTCTAGAGAGCTCATTCATGACTAATAAGCACTTGAAATATACTACAGTGATTGTGAAACTCTGTTTTTAATTGCATTTTAATTAATTTAAAATTTAAATTTAAAGCGCACTAAAGGGACTGGGAGTGTTGTTTAGTGGTAGAGTACCTGCCTAGCATATACAGGCCTTGGGTTCAACCCTCAGTACCGCAAAACAACAACAACAAAAAAATTAACACACACACCATATTTAGTTATTGGAGAACTTCTTTCTACATTTGGAACAACTTGGGCATGTGTGTTGACATTTTCAACCATAAATTTTATTAAATCCAAATGAAAATTCGGTCTCCAAAGTGAGATGTGTTGTTCTGCACAAAGGCCAGATTTCAAAGACTTAAGGCCGAAAAAGAACACAAATGTCTCATTCATGATTTTTTTATATTTATAAAATGTTGAAATAATAATATAATATTTTGGCTATATTAGGTTTGTTTGGTGACAGGGACTGAATCCAGGAGTACTTAACCATTGAAACACATCCCAGTCCTTTTTCTTTTTCTTTATTTCTTCTTCCTTTTTTTTTTTTTTTCCTTATTTTGGTACCAGCATTGAACCCAGGGGTGATTAACTATTGAGCCACATCCCCAGCCCTTTTTTAAAAATATTTTATTTAGAGACAGGGTCTCGCTGAGTTGCTCAGTGCCTTGCTAAACTACTGAGGCTGGCCTTGAACTTGTGATACTCCTGCCTCAAAATCCTGAGCAGCTGGGATTACAAGTGTGCTCCAGCACACCTGGGTTGGCTGTGTTAGTCTAAATAAAATATATTATTAAATTAATCTCACTGGTTATTTTTACTTTTTTAATGTGGCCATTATTGCTCACTCTTTCTAAGAGCTGACACTAATCTACAGCATGGGTAATGGTGCCAGAGACTCAGTTCCTCCTTTAGCTGGTTGTATGATTTTAAGCAATTTACTTAACCTTTTTAAGTCCCTGTTAACTCATCTGTAAACTGCTACTATTAGCCAGGCATACTGGCAAACCCCTGTAATCCCACCTACTCAGGAGGCTGAAGCAGGAAGATCACAAGTTCAAGGCCAACCTGGGCAACTCAGTGAGACGCTGCCTTAAGATAAAATTAAAAGGGCTGGGCTGGGGATGTGGCTCAAGTGGTAGCGCGTTTGCCTGGCATGCGTGCGGCCCGGGTTTGATTCTCAGCACCACATACAAAGATGCTGTATCCGCCAAATACTGAAAAATAAATATTAAAAAAGTTCTCTCTCTCTCTCCCTCTTTTTCACTCTCTCTCATTCTTTCTTTAAAAAAAAAAAATTAAAAGGGCTAAGGATATAGCTCCGTGGTAAAGTGACCTTAGCTTCCATCCCTAGTACCACAAAAGAATAAAAAGCGGGTGGGAGAAAAAGAAAGCAAGAAATAGAAACCAATGAAATTGAAAACAGAGAACAGCAAAAAAAATAAATATATCAATGAAAATAAAAGCTCATTCTTTTAAAAGATCAGTTATCAACCTCAACAAAACTGACAGAAAAAAAGAGAGAAGATACAAGTTACCAATACTAGGAATGGTAACTTGTAACTAAACAACACTCCCATTCCCTTTAGTGTGCTGGAAAACTAAATTTTAATTTAAAGCAGGTGAGTGCCCTTCCTGGTGCACTCATAGCTTCTTTGTTTGTTTGGTTTTGAGACCATTGTCTCCTTATGCTGCCCAAGTGTACACCTCTATCCCGCTCCCTTACATATCTTTGCTGTGACAAAGATATCTTATTGCAGTTATAGTTTATTACGCTACACATATCACTGTCTAAGGTCTGTGATATGTGTAAGGTCTGCCTCTCCCTGTAGGCTGAGCCGTAAACCATAAACTGTACTAGAACAGGAAACTGGGCTGCTTTATTCATCCTCCATTTCCGGCTTAGGGCCCAGTGCCAAGGATCTAGACATTGTTAGCTCAAGATCCATTGAGGATATTAGTCAGGGTTCCCCAGAGAAACAGAACCAACAGGGTGTGTGTGTGTGTGATATCAAATCAGAATAGATAACCTCAAATCAATAACCTAAACAAACTGATGCGTGTGTGTGTGTGTGTGTGTGTGTACACAAAGGCCTCTATGAGAAGGAATTGGCTCACATGATTACAGAGACTGACAAATCCCAAGACCTGCAAGGGGAGACGGCAAGCTGGAGGTCCAGGAAAGCTGAAGGTGTAGTTCCACTCCAAGTCCAAAGTCTGGCAGTGGCAGGAAGGAGACCCAGGAGAGCCGAGATCAAGACTAAAGGCAAAAAAACCCGCTGATGTCCCAGTTCAAAGGCAGTCTGGTGGGAGGAAGTCTCTGTTATGTGGACGAAGGTCTCTGTTATGTGCACAGGCCTCATGGAATCGGACCAAACCAGATTCCATGAGGCCTATGCACATTCAGGACAGTCCACCTATTCAAGTTCATCTCATCCAAAAAACATCCTCCTAAGAATGCACAGAATAAACTTTGATGCCATGACCCAGTCAAGCTGACATAAAATTAACTATCATGTTGAGTTAACACTAAGTGATTAGGGGAAGAGGGAAAAAAGATTCACTTGTACAAATTTATGACTGTGGTAGCCTGTAGTCAAAGTTTACTCCTATCTGTCAGCTGAAAATTATACAGCAGCTAAGTCCATCAGCGAATTCATAGTCAAAGTAGATAGGCATTGAACTTGAAGGATATATAATCATCCTACTATTAATGGAGTATTTTTCTTTGTGACTTTTATCTGTATCTTTCTAGCAACTCTGCCAGACTTAGAGAGATTATATCAAGATGATACAGGTAATGGCAAAGCCATGACAAAGCTCAGGTTTGTCTTCAGGCAGGCTGGAGCTTAAGATTTTGTTTGTGGTTTTTGTTTGCTGTTGTTGGTTTGGTTTGGTTTTTTTGTTTGTTTGTTCTTTTTTCTTTCTTTCTTTTTTTTTCAGAGCCAGGGATCTAACCCAGAGGCCTCACACATGCTAGGCAAGTAGTAAGCTAGACCCTAGCCCAAGAGGCTACCTACTTCCATTCTTCCAATTAAGAAAAGGAAGCCACTGGGAGTGTAGCTTGTTCTGAGGATTGAATGTATGCAGTAGGTCCTGGGTTCAATCCCTAGTGCCACCTAAAAAAAAAAAAAAAAAAGAAAGAAAGAAAGAAAAGAGAAGCAAGCAGTAGAATTTCTGCAAATTGAAGAACTATTTTCAGCTCAGCTATTTAAAATTTGAGCAGCTATTTAACCTCATCAAGCCCCAGTTTCCTCATTTGATATGAAGAGGTAAATGCATCCTCTATGGAGTTGCTAAGGAATTCATGGAGCCCATGAAGAGCAAGCCCTGAGCACCACAGCTGGAACACACAGTAGACTTGAGTCAACGCAGCCTGTGACAGCTGTCGCTCGAATTCCATGAGCTCATAGGTGAATCTGCTTCACAGGCTCCCAGCCCCCTGTAAAACCCTCCTTGTAAAACCCTCCTAGAGCTTTCCTGCATCCCTCCCCTGGGATTGGAGGGCATCAGGGAAGAGGTATCCCAGTCCACCTAGTACCACAGGGTCTGGAGCTACAGCACTCTGCCCCTCAGCCTGGCTCTCCCCAACACTTTCCCCTTAGACACACATATTCCACCCCTCAGGAGCACATTTTATTTATTATTTTTTTTTTATTTGAGACAGAATATCACTAAATTGCTAAACTGGCCTCAAACTTCTGACCCTCCTGCCTCAGAGTCCCTGGGATTACAGGCATGTACCACCTCACCCACCACCTCTGCCTTCTTGAGGTTAAACACATTCTTTCAAAGTTACATGTTAATGAGATGCTTGTAGAACAAGTAATGCTTTCCCACTGACTGTCATCCTGATTCCATGGTGTTTTTAATCATTGTTTCTAATCTCTCTAGGCAACAAGTGACCTGTGCAGTGAAGCATTTTCTTAAAGTGCTCAGTCTCCGTGCCCACACCTGTATCGCAGCAATGGGGAGGCTGAGGAAGGAGAATTCCAAGTTTGAGACCAGCCCCAACCAGTTGGTGAGACCCTAATAAAAAGAACGGGGGGCCGGGGGGGGGGCAGTAGTTTAGTGGTAAAGCATCCCCTGGGATCAATCCCCAGTACCCTAGAAAATCATCAAGCAGAGTACGCAGCCACTCCACCTCTTGTGTTTTCATTCAGAGGGGTATCTAAACATGGCCTTCCCCTGGCAGTCCCCAGCTTGCAGACCTGCTCTCAGTCTCTTGTCCCTTACTGGCAGCTTCCAGCTTCCGCTGCGCACACTCTGCCTTGGCTGTTTTCTGGCTGTGTTGGTCAGTCACAGAATGGGTGGCTAAATCACGGACCATCTTCTCACAGTTCTGGGGGCTAGGGGTCTGAGGTCCAGTGTCAGCAGGATTGGCTTCTCCTGAGGCCTCTCTCCTTAGCTTGTCCACGGCCATCTTCTCTCTGAGTCTCCACGTGGTCTTCCATCTACCCCTGTCTGTATCCAAATTTCTTCTTCCAAAGTTCATGTTGGGTTAGAGCCCACCCATATTTTTTCCTTAAGCATCTATCTAAAAAGTAGTCACCTTTTGAGGTACTAATGTAACAGGGGTCCTCTTGATGCTTTGACTATATCCCTTGTCGCTTTGAAACTTAACATGTTTTTTTTTTCTTTTTCCCAACCTTCTCCTTCCTGATCTCCTCCTCCCTGATCTGCTTTTCTCTAACCTTTTCCTTGATCTTCTCTGATCTCCTTTTCCCTAACCTTCTCCTCCCTGATCTCTTTCCCCTGATCTTCTCCTTCCTGATGTCTCCTCTCTAATCGTTTTCTCTGAATCACCTCTTTAAAACCTGCCTGTTCCTGCTGATGGACAGAATCACAGCCTTTAGGTCAGGAGTCCCCTGTGTTCCTGCTTTGCTAGCAAAGCATTAAGCCTTCTTTTTCATTTTTCTAAAAATCGTGTTCTCGTAATTGGGTTGGAGGCAAGGACCAAGTTTTGGCAACACTGGAAGTTAGAGCTTCATCATATGAATTCTAGAGGCTCAAAATTAAGCCCCTAATGCTGGCCAAATAAAAACATACTTGAATTTCTGCCTGAAGGAAGGGGGGGGGGAGACTAATCTACTATTCCTAAGAATCTGTCAAAGTTAAGAATCACTCAATAGAAAGGGAGTTTTGTTCTAAAGCTCCTTCCTTGTCTTAATTCCAATAACAAGGACATGATTTTTGAGAAAAAGGGAAAAGAAGGTTTATTGCTTTGCTAGCAAAGGAGAAACCCAGGGGACTCCTGTCCCAAAGGCTGTTATTCTGCCCATCCGCAGGAACAGGGGGCTTTTAAAGAGATGAATCAAAGGCTTCATTCCACATGATCTCTGTTGGAGGTGTAATTCACTTGTTAATTTGGAAGATAGTCACTTCTGAGATCTTCAGGAACCATCCCCAAAGTCTGGGTGACTTCATTTTGATGGGTACAGATAAATCTGCCTAAAATGGGAAAGAAAGGTAATCCTGTTTCTCCTGAGATTGGGGAGGGGGAGAGAAAGAGAAAGAAACAAGTCCATTTTAAAAATAAGTCGCAGTGGCGGAGCAGCAGGGGCTATATTCAAAGCATAAAGTGGACCACGGTTACAGTTTTCTGTGGATATCTCACCTCTTCTCTCCTCTGGAGACCATAATGCAATGATTCTCAAGCTAAGGGTGCAGCCGGATCACCTAGAGCACAAGAGTGGATGGCCAGCCCCACCCCCAGAGCTTCTGAACCACCAGGCCGGGGAGGGACTGAGAATTTGCATTTCTGGATATTTATTTTTTGGTTTTCTTTTTTTTTTCTTTTCTTTTCCGGTACTGGGATTGAACAAAGGCCTGCCCCAGTCCTGATTTTTCATTCTAAGACAGGGTCTCACTAAGCTGCCCAGGCTGGTCTTGAACTTGCCATCCTCCTGCCTCCCAAATCACTGGGATTACAGGCAAGTTCCAACACGCCTGGTAAGAATTTGCATTTCTAATGAAGGAAGGTGGGTGTCGAGGACCCTGCCTGGGACTGCAGCAGTCCCGTGGAGCTTCCTGTGGGCTGTCCTCACAACACACCTACAGACCAGGAAGAGGCAGCACAGTCATTGTCCTTGGAGAGGAAATAAATCCAGTTTCACCTGAATTAATCAGTGGCAGAGCCAGGGCAGGACTTAATCTGTTGGCCTTACTCCCTCCACTGACACAGAGCCATCAGCACCGGAAAGAAAACAGAATGAAAGGTGATTTGTTTTTGTTTGTTTGTAAACAAGTTCCTACTAATAACAATCATATATCTATTGCCCGCTGTGTGTTCATTACTTTCCAAGCACTGTTACTCTTGCTTTGTGTCATTTAATTCATTCAAACACATGAAGTAGGTTTTACAGATGAGAAAACCGAAACTCAAGTAGGAAAAAAAAAAAAAATGGGTCCAAGGTCACACAACGAAACTCTTATTCTGGAGCTATGTGCTTAGCCATGACCCTCTTTTATTTTTTATTTTATATTTAGAACAGGATTGAACCCATTGAACTTTTTTTTTTTTTTTTTTTTGGAGACAGGTTCTTACTAAGTTGCTCAGGGCCTCGCCAAGTTGCTGAGGTTCGCTTTGAACTTGCGATCTCCTGCAGGACCCTTGAATGGGGGGATAACAGTGGTCTAAACTCCCCTGGGCCTGTGGATCCAGGTAACCTTGTCAAGGCTGAGCCATGTGACACAGAGGCACCAGGAGCGCGCGAACAGCTAACTCATTGTCAAAGCTGGCCCTGGACAAGGCAGCTGGAACCCCCAGATAAAGGATGCATGCTGGGTGCCATCCAGGGAGGCACCCGGCCTGGACACTTACTTGTCACACCCAAAGCCAACCAGGTGTCACTCCAATATTAGTGAATCGAACTTCCCTTGCTTCTGGGTCTTGTTTGGAATGAATCTATTTCCTTGCATTAATTGTCTGGTCACCTTTTCCATAAGCCATTTTCCTTTATCAACTACTCCCAGGTCCTTGGATGTTTCTGAGAAATAGAAGCTTAAGGGCTACACACAAATTTCTTTCTTTTCTTTTCTTTTTTTTTTTTTTTCTCCCAATACTGGAGATTGACCTAGGGATTCTCTACCACTGACCTACACTCCCAGCCCCTTTTGTTTTTATTTTGAGACAGGGTCTCAATGAATTTCTGAGGCTGGCCTCCAACTTGTGATCCTCCTGCCTTAGCCTCCCAAAATGCTGGAATTACAGGTGTGGGCCACCATGCCTGGCTCTCCACATTTTTCCCTTCCTTCCCAGCAAGACATACTACGTAGGATAGTAGGTAACCTCGAGTTCCGTGGGTAGCCTCCCAGGTAAGCTCTTTATTTGATTCCCATGACATTGTCCTCTTAAGTCACCTACCAACTTTAGATTCTCAGAGCTGGTGATTCACACACACATAACATTTCCATCTCTGCCTTCTTGATGGCCACCTCCCAATGAAAGCGTCACTTGGCCCAGATAAATGGTTAATTTAAGAAGGGAGATGTTTGCCAGCGCCTGCTCTAAGCCAGGAGGAGTGCTAGTGATTTATATATTCTGCTCAAACTCTCCCGGGACTAGCATTATCCTCCTTCACAGAAAAGAAAGAACAGGATGAATGGACCAGTCCCGGCCACGAGGCCTCTGGCCTCTCCATCTCAGCTCCTCAACCTGGGGCTTCCTCACCATCACATCCACACCAGTCCTCTACTGGTGTCAAAAAGAAGCTGTTTCAGCATGCTACAGGGACACAGCCACATCAGTGTTTACAGCAGCACAATTCACAATAGCTAAACTGTGGAACCAACCTAGATGCCCTTCAGTAGGTGAATGGATGAAGAAACTGTGTTATATATACACAATGGAATAGTACTCAGCATTAAAAGAGAATAAAATCATGGCATTTGCAAGTAAATGGATGGAGTTGGAGAATATCATGCTAAGTGAAGTAAGCCAGTACCAAATAACCAAATGCCCAATGTTTTCTCTGATTTAAGGATGCTGATTCATAATGTGGTGGTTGAGGGGGAGCATGGGAGAATTAGATAAACTCTAGATAGGGCAAAGGGGAAAAGGGGAGGGAGGGGATGAGAGTGGGCATGGGGGTAGGAAAGACAGTGCAATGAGATGGACATCACTACCCTAAGTATTAGGGTATGAAGACACAAATGGTGTGACTTTACTTGGTATATCACCAGAGATATGAAGAATTGTACTCTATATGTGTAATATGAATTGTAATGCATTCTGCTGTCACATATGACAAATTAAAATAAAAATTTTAAAAAATATATTTAAAAAGAAGAAGAAGAAGAAGAAAAAGCTGTTTTACCAGATACCACAAAAAGTGACTCCAAACCTGGCCTGGTGATGCACACCTGTAATCCCAGCAACTCAGGAGGCTGAGGCTGGAGGATTTCGAGTTCAAGGCCAGCCTCAGCAATTTAGTGAGACTCTATCTCAAAAACATTAAATAAAATAAAATGAGCTGGGGAGGTAGCTCAGTGGTAAAGTGCCCCTGGGTTAAATTCCCACTACTTAAAAAGAAAAAATTGACTTCAACACCCAGGACCCTTCCTCCTTCTTCTTGGCACTTGACCAGTTTCAGTATCATCTGCAATCCTTTTTCTGAACAGAAGAGGAGAGTCCAATTCCTCATAGACTTTCCAATACCACGAGATCATTCAATTCCTTCCAGTTCAATAGCCATTGAGCATCTGCTCAGGGCTTCACTTTGCACTGCAATCAGCAGCTCTGGGGCCCCACTGTCTGCAGGGAGGAGGGACAGCTGGAGAGTCAAGCTCTCAGGCAATCCACTGCCCAGGCAGGGTCCTTGGGGCAGACTAAGTGGCAGCAGCAGATGAGGGGAGATCACTCTGATGGACCATCGGAGGGGTGTGGAGAAAGGCCATTCCGCTGAGGTAGAGGAGTTTGTGCATCTTCTCCCAGCGCGTCACACTCCTCCCAGCTCGTTTCCCTTAAGTAGGACATTCATAGGGGAGCAAAGCAGATGCTGACCGCCGAGAAGAAATAGCCAGACAAAAGCTAACTGGAAATAAAAAATAACTTGATCAAAATCAACTGTTAAATGTGTGAAATACCAAAACCAGACACATAGCTTCAAATCCCACCTTGGACAATCACCAGTTGTGTGTCCCTGGCCAGCCGAGCTAGCCTCTCTGTGCTACATGTTCTTATCCACAAAATGGAATTTATATAAGCATCTACCTGTAGAGCTGAAGATTAAATGTGTTAATACACATAACACTTTGAGTTCAGTGTCCAGCATGCGGTTAGACATCAATAAATGGTATGTAAATATTCAGATGCTCCTTAACTCGTGATGGGATTACCTTCTGATAAACCTAAATTGAAAATATAATAATAATTTAAAAGTGCATTTAACACCCCTAACCTACTGAACAGGCCCAGTGGTGCATGCCCCAAATCCCAGTGACTGCAGAGGCTGAAGCAGGAGGATCACAAGTTCAAGGCCAGCCTGAGCAACTTAATGAGATCCTGTATCAAAATAGAACAAAATTTTAAAATAATTGGGGACATAGATCAGTGGTACAGCACTTGCATGGTATGTGTAAGACCCTAGGTTCAATCCCCAGGGTAAAAGAGAAGAAAAAGGAAGAGACCAGAAGAGAAGAAAACAAGAAGAGAGAAGAAGAGAAGAGAAGAGAGGAGAGGAGAGGAAAGGAGGGCGGAGAGATATACAGTACATCATGGCTACTGTAAAGGTGAAGGACACTTCAGGAGATTAACCTGTTGTAGAAGAATTCCAAACATTCCAGTCAACTCCTTTGTGCCAGAGCAGCAGGAAAAGGCAGGTGGAACAGACCTAGAAGGCTACAGATACAAGGGCTAATCAGCAGCCATAACGCCTTTCAATACCTGTTTAGCATGGATTTTGAACGGTAGCTTTGGCACCTGACCAATAACTAATTATCATAGATTTTGACAAATAGCCTTAGTGCTTTTCCAATATCTGATCAGCATAGATATTGATCAATGCCCCTACCCAGTAGCTATATAAGCCCCTAGACTGGTGCACTTAATGACAACCCCTGTTGGGTCCCCTCTCGTCCTGTGGGACTTGGCTCTTTTCTCCTCTGAATAAATCCTGCTCTTCTACACTCAATCTTCTGTGCATTTCGTTCTTTGAATTCACAGAACCCAGAAGGAAGTTACAGGCAGGTGGCTGTTGTCTGCTGCAATACTCCAGCAAAAGAGCTGAAAATCCAGTTTCAGAAGGAAGAGGAAGTCTTCTCCACGGCAGCCCTTAGCCCTGTTGTCCGTGTCTAAGAACTCATATGATATGATGTGGCCTAAGTGTTGAGTCCCATGAAAGGGGTTTGTCCTCCTCATGTTATGAAGTGATCATTTAAGTCAAGGGCCCAAATGGTAGAGCAGTAAGTTTGGAAAGAGGACATGGTTCTCTTGTTTCTTCTTGCTTTGCTCCAGTTGAAGCTCAGAAAAAAAGAAACAGAATTCTGTTTCTTACCAAGTTTGCACTTCCTCTCAGTGCACCAGTTGATGTGGTGGGCATTGACCACTGAGGGCAGATCCAGCCAGAAACTCTGGTCTCCAAAAGTCCCAGACTTGGCTGTTGGCAACACACGGGACAGTTGCACCCTGCCTCAATGGGTCCTGGGAACAGAGGCATCCCCAATGGGAAAGGTCACAGTTGAGATCAGGTGAAATGACCCTCCTACCTTCAGAACCCTGTGTACCTACCTCCCTTCCATAGCACACACTCAGTGCCAAACACTGGGTAAGTGGTTGGCACACGTTAACTCATTCGCCTGCAAGATGCCTGTGAGACGATGCTAACGTTCATCATGGTTAAGTACAACATGAAATGTAAACTACAAAATGGAGTGAAAATATTAACACTGAAGTTAAAAAGACAAGAGGAACTGGGTTCAGACACACTATCCTTGCTCAAGCTCAAGACTATGAAGGAAAAAGTCAAACTCTCACAAAAATATTTTATCTCATTCCACCTCTTATTGGTTATTGTTGACATTTTTTATATACTTTAATTTTGTTTGTTTAGTCCTGGGATTGAATCCAGGGGTGTTCTATACATCCTTAGCCCTTTTTTTTGCGGGGCAGAAGGGTATTGGGAATTGAATCCAGGGGTACATTACCACTGTGCTATACACCCCCCAGCCCTTTATTTTTTATTTTGAGACAGAATCTCACTAAGTTGCTTAGGGCCTCACTAAGTGGCTGAGGCTGACCCCTCGACTCATGATCCTCCTGCCTCAGCCTCTTGAGTTTCTGGGATTACAAGCATGGGTTTACCATGCCCAGCTTTATTTTTTATTTTGTGACAGGGTCTTGGTAAGTTGACAAGCCTAGACTAAAACTTGGGATCCTCCTATCTCAGCCTCTCAAGTAGTGCAGCGCCATGCCCGGTTTGTCTTACTTCTTTTTTTTTTTTTTTTAGAGAGAATTTAAATATTTAAATATTTATTTATTTATTTATTTATTTATTTATTTTAGTTTTCGGCGGACACAATATCTTTGTTTGTATGTGGTGCTGAGATCGAACCTAGGCCGCACACATGCCAGGCAAGCCTGCTACCGCTTGAGCCACATCCCCAGGCCCCAGTTTGTCTTACTTCTTAATGCACATAATTATATATATTTGTTTAATACAGTATGATATTTCAATAATGTATACAATGTATAATGATCAGATCAGGGTAACTGGTCTATCCATCACCTCAAATATTCATCATTTCTTTGTGTTGGGAACATTCAAAATCCTCTCTACTAGTTATTATGAAATGCACAATTATTGTCAACCATAGTTGTCCCACTTTGCTATAGCCCATTAAAAGCTTTTTCTTCTATTCAGCTGTTCCCCGTAACCATCCCCTCTCCACCCTCCCCCCACCCCACCCTATCACTCCACTTCTAAGGTACCTCAAGGAAGCTATGAGAACCAGAACCATTAAAAACTAATAATGGCCCAAGCACAGAAGCACAAGCCTGTATTTCCAGTGACTCAGGAGGCTGAGGCAGAAGGATCTCAAGTTCAAAGCCACCCTCAGCAACTTAAGGAGACCCTGTTTCAAAATAAAAATTAAAAAGGGCTGGGGATGTGGCTCGATGGTTAAGTACTCCTGGGTTCTATCCCTGGTACCAAAAAAAAAAAAAAAGAATTATGGAATTGTTATGATTTAAATATTCGGTGTCCCCCAAAAGCTCATGCATAGGACAGTGCAAGAAAGTTCAGAAGTGAAATGATTGGGTTATGAGAACATTAATCCCCGGATATGGATTAACTGAGTGGGGACTGTAAGCAGGTAGGACGTGATGGGGGAGGTGGGTCAGGGGGCGTGCCTTTTAGTTTATTTTCTCATAGTGAAGAGATCTCTCTCCCTCCTCCCTCCCTCACCCCCCCCTTTTCTCTCTCCCCCTTCCCTTCCTGGTCCCACATCCTAAGCCACTTTTCTCCAACGTTCTGCTTCACCTCAAGCCCTGGTCACAGCAGCAAAAAAAAAAAAAAAGCTGACTAAAACAGGAATTAACAATAAATGGGATGTATTAAATATCCACTGTGTCCAGAATTGCAAGTACTTAACATTATTTCTGCATCACCTAGAGCTTAAAGGGAGACTGTAGACTCACACTGCTTAGATATGGCAGGTTTGTGTGTATTAAAGAATGCTGGGAGCCGGACGCAATGGAGCACACCTGTAATCCCAGCTGCTCGGGCGTCTGAGACAGGGGGATCACAAATTCAAAGTCAGCCTTAGCAACGGTGAGGTGCTAAGCAACTCACTGAGACCCTGTCTCTAATAAAATATAAAATTGGGCTGGGGATGTGGATCAGTGGTCGAATGCCCTTGGGTTCAATCCCTGGTACCGCCCCCCCACACACACACAAAAAAAAGAATGTTGGGAAAGTCTCTTAATCTACCCACACCTCAGTTTCCTCCACCTGTAAAATGGGGATGGCAGAGTTATTTACATCATATGTTGTTGTAAGGATTGAGTAGTATGTGGGAAAAGCTCAGAAAAATGCCTTGCACTCAGTAAGTGAAGTGCTTGCTGGTTACGATGAAAATCTCCTTAGTACACATATTTATATAAGAAGAAAACAGAGGCTTAGACCCAAACACATCCCAGGAGACTCACCCAGCACCTGGTTGAGATAAGGGTTCAAACTCAGGTGTGGCAGATTCCAGAGGCTGAGCTCTGAATGAACCCATGGTGACCTTCAACCCTGGCTTATAGCAGAGGAAAACAAATACTAGCTGAAGGCCAGAGCCAAGGCCACGGCTGTGCCTGCCCAGTTACAACCCACGCTCCCTGACCTTTGCCCACTTGGGCAGCCAGTCCCACTGCTGCCTGGCATGAAGGGGCCGGACCTTTTGGTTGGGATAGCAGTGAAAATGGGTCAAACAAATTCACCTGGGGGTTGGGCGGCTTGTTTATCACTAATAAATCAGTGCTAAAGGTTACTAATGTCAAGAATCAGAACTCCCTTGTTTCTAAACAATCCCGGTGGCTGCAGGATTGGATTTGTATTGCCAGAGCTGGGGACACAGCTCAACACTACTGTACCTGCCTAGCATGCTTGAGGCCCCGACTCAGTCCCCAGTGCTGCAAAAAAAAAGTGTACAACAGGACACCTCCCCCCCACCCCTCCGCCCCACACACACATACACATCCTGGGGGCTAGAGAGCCCTCAGGCAACAAGCTTCGAAACTAGGAAATGACTCTCCAGGCTGGAGGAGAGGAGGTCAGTGAGACATACCTTTCCTACAGGAAGCCCCTTACGGGATGTCGGAGCTACTGGGAGACCGATCTAGTGCCCAACAATTTGATGACTCCTTTTTGACACCTGTCACCCATCTCAGAAAAGCTAGCCATGCGGTAAACTCCAAGTGCTACCCTCAAAATGCCTCTGGAGTCCAGCCAATCAACAAAATGGAAGAGACACAGCATGGGACCTATTAGAGTACACACACAGTGAGAGAGCTCCGATGGTGAGTTTCCTCCATGTATGACTATTGATTTTGTGGTGCATTGTTCAATAATGTGACTTTAAAACCCAATAAAATCCTTGAGGCATATCTCCGTTTTCGGTTTTTTTTTTTTTTTTTTTTTTTGGAGGGGGGGCGAGGGTACCAGGGATTGAACTCAGGGGCATTTCCCCCTGACCCTCATCGCCAGCCCTATTTTGTATTTCGTTTTGTATTTTAGGGACAGTGTCTCACTAAGTTGCTTAGCACCTCGCTTTTGCTGAGGCTGGCTTTGAACTTGCTGAGGCTCATGTCTCAGCCTCTCAAGTCACTGGGATCACCGGTGTGCACTACTGAGCCCAGCCATATCTCTGTCTTGACTTGTCATTAAATATTGTATCTAGTATCTTTCTTGGAAAAAAAAAAGGCATAAGTGTTGTTTTTTTCTTGTTGTTTTGTACGAGCAATTAAACACAAGGATGTTTAACCATTGACCTACATCCCCTGCCTTATTAATTAATTAATTTATTTTTTTAATTTTGAAACAGGGTCTCACTAAGTTGCTGAGGCTGGCTTTGAACTTGTAATCCTCCTGCCTCAGCCTCCTGAGCCACTGGGATTGCAGGAATGCACCACCACACCCAGCACCATCAGTTATTTTTGCACTTTTATATGCATTGGGAAGTACTTTATTGTAACTTTAATAACAAATGAACTTTGGATTAAAAAAGAAAAAGGGAGTTCCCCCTTGCAAACTCCCATAGAAGGGAGGGAATAAAGAGAGGGAGACCCTGCAAACCAAAATAATTGCTATAAACCAAGTATAAGGCTCTTGCTTACCATCTGAATGGCCATTTTAGGTGACAGCCACCATTTTAGGAAAAAGTTTTGCTTTCTTGCCCACGGGAGTTCCTGAGAAAGGCTCACCACTCTTTCATACCAACCTAACCCCTAACCCTGGCATTAGGACCCCAGGGGCTCTGATTCCTGGAACCTCCCCAATAAAAGTCCCAGAACGCAAGCCTGTGTTGCCTCTCTCTGCTGTAGAGAGATGGCCTTTATTTGTTAGCTCTGACAAATAAACTCTTGTGTGTATCTCTGCCTGGTCTCCATCTTTCATTTCTCACTTACCCATCTCTCATTCCTAGCTTTCCCTTCACGAAGTGCCATGGTACACACCTGTAATCACAGTGATTCAGGAGGCTGAAGCAGGAGAATTGCAAGTTCAAGGCCAGCCCTCAGCAACTTAGTATTTATTTTTATTTCAAAATAAAAATAAAAAGGTTTGGAGGTTGTGACTCAGTGGTAGAGCACTCCTGGGTTCAATCTCCAGTACAACAACAACAACAAAAAAAAGAGAAATAATTGTTGTGAATCTTTCTTTCTTTAATCCCTGAGGAGGCACAGTGGATGTACTCCAGGCTCAAGCCCACTCAGAAGGACCTGGATTAAAGTTCTAGCTCCAATGCCAGGTGCCATGGAACACGCCTATAATCTCAGAAATTTGGAGGCTGGAGCAGGAGGCTTACAAATTCCAGGTCAGCCTCTGCAATTTAGTGAGACCTTGTCTCAAAGTTTTAAAAACGAATAAATAAACAAATTCTATCTCCATCCATCCTAAGTGACCTTGGGCAGGTTTCCTGAGATGGCCTCCTTTGTCTGCAAAATAAAGATAAGAGTATCTCCTTCTGAAAGCTGTCTTGAGAAGACAAAACAGGGACTAATCTTATGTATGGCCCAGTCTCAGCTCAAAAATGGAAAATGCCTTTTCTCTCTTCTAAACCCCACCTCCTCTTCAAACCTCTTCCCCCAAGATAGAATCCACAGCCCCCCCCACACACACACACACAGTGCACAGCTGAGTCATTGAGAGGAATACTTTGTGTCCCTGGAGCTGACAGTAGTATCCAGCCAGTGGTAGGTGCTTGATCTCTTCATCTGAACTTGACGATGCCAAAACCTGTGTGCCTTCTGAGAGTTCCCAGGGACAGTGTCCCCTGGACAGTGTCCACAGAGAACCTAGTACATAGGCCACCCTCAGTGACATGGTTGCATTACTACATGTTGCCCTAGCCACTTTGTAAGGTACACAACATGTGTCTTCAGCAGCCAGGGAGGTGACGCAAATCAGCTGCATTAAGATAACAAGTGTAGTGAAGTCTCTCTCAGACTGGAGACTGTCCACCTCTAAGGCATTCCCACTCAACTTAACAAAACACTCTTTTCTGGCCAAATAAAACAATCTGCCCACAGGATCTGCCTCTCTGGGCATAAATTTGCCTCCATAAAAATGTTTCATGATTCACAGTACTTTTCTTACACGCTATCTCATTTGATACTTTAGCAATTGGCTGGAGAAAATGTTGTTGATATCAGAGAAAGAAAGAAACTGAGGCTCAAACACTGATGTGTCCAAATCAAACATAGCCAGTTAGTGGATTTGCATCTACCTCCTCTGACATCTGTGGGGGCTTCTGCTTCACTTTACACCACATACTGCCTTTACTGGGCTGTTGTTTTTCACTCCCGCAGATTTTCTGGAACAAAAACTGAATGCAATCACATAGTGAAACCTGCAGTTGGGTCAGGAGGATAACTTGAGTTCAGGAGTTCAGGACCAACCGTGGGCAAGATAATGAGCCTCTGTCTCAAAAAAAAAGTTTAAACTTGTATTGGGTTTACGATTGCCATGGGTCACCATTTATCTAGAGCACTCTAGAGCCCTGAGTCAAGGGTCCCTGGCTTTCTTTGCAAGTAGAGGAGGAGGCCACAGGCGTGGAGAGTCAGGACAGAAAGGAGCAGGGCAGCAAGAGGAGGAAGAACTCTGCCCACTAGCAGCAATGAGGAAGCAGCTCCTCCTATCAATGTGAAGGATCTCTAGAGTTTATTTAGAGGGCAAGAAAAACAAGATCAACTCTTAGCAACTGGAATAAATAAGCATCTGATTTCTGGAGGCCAGTGTTGTCCAATAGAAATAAAATGTGAGCTACATAAGTAACTTCAAATTTTCTAAGTAGTCCCATTTAAAAAGTAAAAAAGAAACTGGAGAAATTTATTTTTTTATCTGTTCTTTTTAGTTGTACATGACAGTAGAATGTATTTTGACATACTATATGCACATGGAGTACAACTTTCCATTCTTCTGATTGTACATGATGTGGAATTACATTGGTTTATATGTGAACATAGGAAAGATAGTAAAATGAATTAATTTTGTTGTTATTGTTTGGTTTTATTTTGGTACTGGGGATCGAACCCAAGGGTACTAAGCAACAACCTCAGTCCACTTATTTATTTATTCATTCATTCATTTTGAGACCTGGACTCACTAAGTTGCTGAGGCTAACTTCAAACTCATGATCTTCCTGCCTCAGTTTCCCCATTGCTGGAATTTCAGGTGTGTGCCACCGTGCCCAGCTAGGAGAAATTAATCTGAGTCATTATTAGTCTAATACATTAGTCACATTAGTCTAATACATACAAGATATTTCTTCAACATGTAATCAATTAAAAATGTATTCATGTGGCGCACGCCTGTAATCCCAGCAGCTCGGGACAGGAGGATTACGAGTTCAAAGCCAGCCTCAGCAAAAAGTGAGGCACTAAACAACTCAGTGAGACCCTGTTTCTAAATAAAATACAAAGAAATAGGACTTGGGATGTGGCTCAGTAGTTGAGTGCCCTTGAGTTCAACCCCCATATCCCCCCCAAAAAAAATGTATTCATGAGCTATTGTACATTTTACACATAAAGTTTTTGAAATGCAGTGTGCATTTTGCACTTATAGTTTCATCTCAGCTGCACTAACCATATTTCAAGTGTTCATTAGCCACATAAGGCTAGTGGCTGCCATCTTGGACAACACAGATCTACACCAAAGAAACTGCTAAAGGTCTATATTACTGGCATAGTGGACATCAATGATGTCGTGTTCTCAAGGTCACAGAGAGCCCTCAGTTCCCACCTTACCAGTGCAATCTCAATACTTGCTTTATGGGGCCAACTTCAAACTTTGCCTCCATTTGAGGGCAGCTGGGTCAGTTTCCAGCCGGTGTCTCTGCAAAGCCAACCAGAGGCCATTGTGTTTGGCTCTCTGTTTTTTTGCCTTGCAACAGTGCAGTCCTCAGCATGTCCCCTTTCAAATGCCTTTTATTCTGGCGTTGTCTTCTGTGGTGCTATGATTGGCAGTGATGAGGGTGACATTTTTTATGTGCCTGAGTTCACAGAGCAAATTACATAGCGTGAGTGACCTGGTGATTAATGGCTGTGTATAAAGACTAGAATCGCTACATTTGCATGTCTCTGAATAATGAGATTCTTATCTCCATTATATGGCAATGAGGTAGAAATTGATAGCATTATTAACTGTTTACACAGTAAGCACAATTTCTATTCTATCTCTGTCTGTTTCTCTCTCTCTCTCTTTCTCTCTTTCTCCTGGCTGGTTTCAAAGCCAACAGCTACCCCATGAGCCCTCCAACAATCCTCCCAAATAGAAGTTTTCCATAGCAAGAGATTCCATAACCTCCTCCATAAAATTTTCTGGCTGCCTGCCAGAGGGAACTCATAGAAAATCCAATTCAATCTTGATTTCTTAGGGAAGAACCTACAATATAGATGGTGAGATTTCTGGAAGATCACACAGATAGAAAGAAAGCAAGAAAACAGGACTTTGACAAGATCCATTCTTCCTCCAATTCTTGTCCTCTGGCATCTGGCTGGATCTTTGGGATGAAGGAGTCCCATCTTCCAGTCTAATTACATATCATGCATTCTGGTCAGATATCCAATTTTCAACTGAAGAGATGAAGAAAACAACTGAAATCATAATTTGATTCTCCGAACACAAAGACCTTTTCAGTTGACTATAGAAATGAACCCAAAACTAGACATCGAATGAGAAAACATCCTTTTTGGCAGCAATGAAATAAACGTGTGGCAAGAGAGCTGCAGTGACGGCGGGTTATTAAACAGGGGAAGAGAAGGCTGTGATTAAATGTTTATGTGGCTCTGCTCCTGGCAATGCCACATTCATCCATCAGTCATGTGGTAGTGACAGATTTGATATCAAGGTCAAGAGCAAGCTGAATTAATATCCAAAATAACCCTTTAAATAAAAATAGATACTAGTATAAAAAGTGAAAAATGCATGTGGGGGAAATTCAGCATTATATAGGGGGAAATTTCCTTCAATCAAATTCTAACACATCAGTGCTTTAGTGGTAGAATAACAATCACAATAGCATGAAGGTTAACTGCCTCTGCATAGAAGAGGAGAGCAAGGGAGGGGGTTTATCAAGCGTTATGGTGGCATCAGCTTAACGTCTGTGAGAGTTAAATGCACGCATAAGCAGCTATAATGCTCACTTCAGCTAATAAATGTGATGGCGAAACCGCCCAAAGTGGAGCATTATAATTTATTATGAGCTGAAATAGACTATTTGTTTGTGATATATCTCAAAAGTACAGAGTGACTTGAAATAGCTAGAAGGTCCCATTACCTCCTCACCCCATCAACAGGCAAAGACCTCATGGTAAGGATGAAGTTGCAGGTGCTTCTGGCAAGGATAAAGCAAAAGAGATCGGAATCTGATCAGCAATGGATGACCCACGCCTGTAATCCCAGCAACTTGGGAGGCTGAGGCAAGAGAATTGCAAGTTCAAGGCCAGCCTCAACAATTTAGTGAGGCCCTAAGAAACTTAGCAAGACATTGTTTCAAAATAATATATAAAAAAGGCTGGGGATGTGCTCAGTGGTTAAGCACCCTGGAGTCAATCCCTGGTATCAAAAAAAAAAAAAAAAATGACCACGTATCTTCAGAGTACCTGCTAGGGGTTAGGCACCAGTGCTAGATGCAGAAGTTCCAGCAAAGAACAGGACAATACTGCCATCTTGGTTTTTATTTGTTTTGTAGTACTGGGGATTGAACCCAGTGAACTCTACCACTGAGATACATCTCCAGCTCACTTTATTTTCTGAGATAGTGTCTCTCTAAGTTGCTCAGGTTGATTTTGAACTCATGTGGCTAATTTCGAACTTGATGGGATTACAGATGGGCACCACTGGGCCAGGTTGCCATCATGGAGTTTACATCCAATATGGGGAAATGGACCCTAAACAACTAAGCAGAAGATTTGATTTTACATGATAATGCACACTGTAATGATCATTTTACGAAAAGAGAAAGCAAATGGGTGAAAGACTGGTCAGAAAAACTTTCCGTGATGAAATTAAATGAAAGAAACCCAAATATTGAGAGGTTCTGAGGGAGGGATATCCCGGCAACTGGAAGAACAAGTAAAAAGGCCTTGAGTGGGAACAAGTGGCTGTGGGTAGGAGGCAGTGAGGCAGGGGAAGATGAAGTCAAGGAGGCACATTGGGGCTGGATCACGTGCTTGGCACATAGTAAATACCAAGTAAAGACTGACTTTATGAATGAACCAAGGGGCACATACCTACAAAGGCAGGTAAGTGACAGGGTTATAACCGGGATACAAAAAGAAAGGCTGAAAATTTGAAACTTCAAGAGAATCACATCTGATAAGTAAGATTTTGTATTCTCTGGGAACTCACAAAAAATGAAGGTGAATTATTCAAGGCGGTGTACATTAGATCCCAAATTGCTGCAGAGGAATGTTAGGTGAAGGGAGTTAAATGCAGACTGACATCATATGGGCCAGGTTCCAGAAGGCAGGATGTGAAGCAGGCTCTGAATCACACACAGAAATGCGTTAGGTGGAACCATCAGGGAAGGGAGGGCACTCCATGGACTCAGTCTTCATTGTGCTAATCCTCTAGAGCTGCCACCTGTATTTCTAGGAGATTATGTAAGTCTGCTCTAGGCGTGTTTCCACAGGCAGGGGGAGAACCGGTCATACATGGAATACAAAAATTGGTCAAAATTTCTTTTTATACTTTAAGCCCCTTTGACATTCACAGGCTTCACCTTGAGGGAGGCGAGACCTACATTCAGCTGATTTTATGGAGAACTGATGAGAGCAGCGGCTGTGTAAGATATATTCCAATTTTCTCACTTTCGGGAGGCTTACTCACCTGCTATTCTTGTCATTGTGGTTTTGTTCGTTATGCAGGTAAACCGAGCTCCTACTCTAAGGTCTGTAAGCTCTGAGTCAAGCACTACCACCCAACCCAGGGGCCCCTCACTGGAAACCAGGGATCATTACCCCTGGGTACCCCACCCTGCTCTAACCAATCAAGTCCCTTCAATTCTAACTTGGTACCGGAGGTCCACTCCAGGGTCTCACGCATGTTGGGCAATTGCACTCCCACTGAGCTACATCAACACCACCATCCAGTTTTATTGTTTTTATTTTCTTATTTATTTATTTATTCATTTTGGTACTGGGGATTGAATTCAGGGGCACTCAACCACTGAGCCACATCCCCAACCCTATTTTGTATTTTCTTCAGAGATAGGGTCTCTCTGAGTTGCCTCGGGCCTTGCCGTTGCTGTGGCTGGCTTTGAACTCGTGATCCTCCTGTCTCAACGACCTCCCGAGCCCCTGGGATTACAGGTGTGAGCCACTGTACCCAGCTAGTTTTATTGTTTCATTAATTAATTAATTTATGGTACTAGGGATTGAACCCAGGGGTGCTCTTCTGCTGAGCCACATTCCCAGTCCTTTTTATTTTTTTATTTTGAGACAGGGATTTCTTAAGCTTTTGAAGCTGGCCTTGAATTTATGATCCTCCTGTCTCAACCTCCCCAGTTGCTGAGATGGCAGGCGTGCACCATCACACCTGGCTCATCCAGTTCTTGTTAAACCTTCCTCTCCACTCCCTCTGACCGCTCTAGCATGTTACAGAGACACACCCTTCACCATTTGCCTATTTTTCCATTCTCATTTCCCTTCATGCTTCCCAAACATCCTGAAGTCAAGAAACCAAGCCACCCCAGCACATCAACACACAGATACACACACACACACACAAAAAAAAAAAACACAAGAAATCGGGTCATGTACAGTTCCCCCAAAGCTTCATGTGTTGGAAGTTCCATCTCTTGGTGTTTTCAGTTTTCCTGCCTAGAAAGCCCTTGCCTAGCCCTGGATAGACTCCTCTGACTCATCCTTTTAGACACAGCTCCAATAAAAACCTACTCTAGAAAGCTTTCTCTGATTTCCATTAGCAAGATAAAGCTTTTGTTTTCTTCTGCAGATCCTGCAGCACCTCAAAGTTCTATTTTAATATTTACTATCTTATTGTAATTAATAGCAGACACATGGATCTCACCTCTTGAGGACTATGTTCTGGCTATGTTTATACCCCATCCCTATTATAGCATCAGTAAATACTTGCCATATTACAATCACCCCACCTTGTCTATGATTATACCTTATCTGTGATTTCAGTTACCTATGATCAACTGTGGTTTGAAAATACTAAATGGAAAATCCAGAAATAAACAATTCATAAGTTTTAAGCAATTTTATTATATTATTATTATTGCTCTATTTTACTATTAATTATTATTAATCTTTTGCGGGGGGTGGGTACTGAGGATTGAACTCCGGGGAACTCAACCACTGAGCTACATCCCCAGCTCTATTTTATATTTTATTTAGAGACAGGGTCTCATTGAGTTGCTTAGCTCCTCACTTTGCTGAAGCTTGTTTTGAATTCGCAATCCTCCTGTCTCAGCCTCTCGAGACACTGGAATTACAGGCATGTGCTACCATGCCTGGCTTTTTATTAATGTTTTACTGTGAACAAAGTTTTATTATAGAATTATATATATAGAAAAAATGAAGTATACAAAAACCTACTTCCTGCAGTTTCAGACATCCACAGAACATCTTAGAACTTACCCCCCTCAGATAAAGTGGGATGACTGGATGAAATAAATCATGAACTGCTTTTATGTTGTTGGTATAACATGATGTATGCCTAGTCCTTAACCACTACAAAAACAACAACAACAACAACAACAAAAACCACCACCAGACCCTGGAATTGATGTTAGACTCCCCAGAAAGGAAGTAAAAATAGAGTACAAAGAAGTCATTAACCCGCCTTCTCCCTAAGTATGAATCCCAAAATTCCTTTGGAAGTTTTGCCCCTTGATAATGGTGTGCAAAAGATGGCCTGGCTTTTTAAAGGTTTCTTTGGCAGAGGGTGGATGATCATGAGGTGATCCTATCTATTATGTACAATGATCCTGGCTCCTGTGGCCACTGACCAGCAAGAAAGTCCCACAGCAGTCTGTACATGTATATCACTCTATGATTCACCTGTTCAGAAATGTTCCAGGCCCTTGGTTCAAAGCATTTGTAGCATAATGACAGGTTAAAGACCATAGTTCCAAGCATGTGTCACAAAGCAATTAGGACATTCTTGCCATTATTTTGAAACCCGGGACTCAAGGTGTGAAGGGCCAGACATCTTCAACAGCCTAAACACCGCACATCCAAACTGTAACAGCTGTGAGTCCTCTCTGAATTCTTTTTTAAAAGAGAGAGAGAGAGAGAAATAATTTTTTTAATATTTATTTTTTAGTTTTCAGCGGACACAACATCTTTGTATGTGGTGCTGAGGATCGAACCCGGGCCACATACATGCCAGGCAAGCACGCTACCGCTTGAGCCACATCCCCAGCCCCCTTGCTTAGCATCTGGATGGCCATCTTAAGTGACAGCCACCATTTTAAGGAAAAAGTTTCACTTTCCCGCCCAAAAGCTTTTCTGAGAAAGGCTCACCACTCCCTTATACCAACCCAACCCCTAACCCTGGCATTTAGGACCTGCCAGGCTCGGATTCCTGAGCACCCTCCCCCCCCCCCAAAAAAAGTCCCAGAACTCAAGCCTGTGTTGCCTCTCTCTCCTATAGAGAGATGGCCTTTATTTTTCAGCTCTGACAAATAAACTCTCCTTGTATCTCTGCCTGGTCTCCGTCTTTCATTTCTCGATTACCTGTCTCTCGTTCCTTGCTTCCCCACCCCGCCCCCGCTTTTTTTTTTTTTTTTTTTTTGGTGCCGAAAACCGGAATCGGGTTCCCCAGTGTGCCCGCTCCCCTCTTCAAGGGTCACTGAGCATCCCGGGCCGATCCGGATTCCATCAGGGGATCAGGCCCTCGGTTCTGCCGAATGCCCTCTCTGCACCCACCGCCAGACATTTCAGGTAAGACCCTTGTCTCTGGCCGACCTAAACAACCTATGGTCCCGGGAAGTGACCTTGATTGTCCAGTACTCCCAGGGTCACCGTATGGTCGGGGGTACCCCCAGCCACAGCTTTCACAGCTATGACTGATCCCTACTGTCAACCGGGTCTATAGGTGGTCTTTTATTTGGGTCCTGGGTTTTGAGAAGAAAACACTGAGGATAATTGGGAGTTGTTCCTGGTGAGACTTCTCGGCCTTGGGTTAATCTCTTCAGGCTTCTGCCCATTCTATGGGCTTCTGCCCCTACTACCTAGTCTCAATCTGGTGCCCAAGTGCCTCTACGGGCTCCTGCCCTGATGCTTACCCAGCTGTGGTGATGACCCCTGAGCATAATTAACCTCTCCACTGGGTGATACTAGCGACTGGGGGATGCCCCACCTCTAAACTCACCTCCCACGTCTCACCATTCCCTCCCATAGTCCCCTAGGATGCCTCCTGGCTAACCTAGCGTCTCTCTCTCTCACCCTGGACTTAAACCCCCCAATCAGATGTGGCCTCAATATCCTTTGGATAACAACTCTAAATGGCCACTTAATGGCACTCTAGATGCCAATATTATCTGGGATCTTTTCAACTATTATAAGCGTTCCGGAAAATGAAAAGAGATATTATACATTCAGGCCCTCTCCTCTCTGCGTTCTAAGCCCTCTCTCTGCAACTCTTGCTCTCTTGCGCAAGTCCTCTTAGCTCTCACCTCCCCTACGCCTGCTTCCAAAGGGACAGAAGATCCTACCCAGAACTCCTTCTCCTTTGATCCAGAGGATCAGCCCCCACCATACCACAATTCTCCACTGCAACTCTCCCCTCGGCCCCTCCAGCCTTCTCTCCTCCTACAACACGCTCACGGGCTGCCTCTGCCCAAGCCACATCTCTGTGTCCTCTGTGCAAGGTGGCTGGGGTAGATGATGTAATCACTGTTCATGTGCCTTTATTTTTGTCAGATCTTTCACAGAAAAGCAGGTTGGGTCCTATACTTCAAGCCCCACCACATGTATCAAAGAGTCTCTATATCTGACTCAATCATATAATTTGACCTTCCACAATGTCCATATGATCTAATCTAACATCCTCCTGCCCCCGAGGAGTGCAGGCGATTTTGGGAGCAAGCTAGAAATTATGCTGATGAGGTACATCAGACCTCCTCTGCCCATCCAATTGGCACTGAAGCAGTCCCTGATCGGGACCCCAATTGGAATTATAATTCACCAAGAGGAATAACTAGTGAAAACCAATTCATTACTTGCCTCATGGCAGGACTTAGAAAGACAGACCATAAACCTATCAATTATGAAACACTCCAGAAATCTCCCAAGATAAGAATGAAAACCCTTCAGCATTTTAGACCACCTGAGCAAGGCTTTCTTACAATATACTGATCTGGACCCTGAAACTCCAAATGGGAGACAACTAATAATGATCTACTTTTTCTCCCATAGTTTCCCCAATATTAAAGCCAAACTTAGGCACCTCTAGAGAGGGCCCCTAACTCCCCAAGCCCAGGTTTTGGGAGGCTTTTAAGGTATATAACAAGAAACACGAGAAGGCCCGGAAGCAGAAATATCAGATGCACTCTCAAGCCATTTGTCCTGCCTTAGCATCCGTCCCTGCTTCCACTGGCCCATGAAAAGGTCCCTCGGGACCACCCAGACCCAGTTTTAAATGTGGTCAGGTGGGTCACTGGGTTCATACATGTTCTAAGCCTTGCAAGCCTTCAGGCCCTTGTCCTAAATGCCATCAGAAGGGACACTGGGCCTTTGACTGTCCCTGAGCCTATAGTGGCCTCCAGCCATCTGGCCCTACTGGTTCCC
Source organism: Ictidomys tridecemlineatus (assembly GCF_052094955.1). Lineage (NCBI taxonomy): Eukaryota > Metazoa > Chordata > Mammalia > Rodentia > Sciuridae > Ictidomys > Ictidomys tridecemlineatus. Next base: position 25,284,600 of record NC_135482.1, on the reverse strand, counting down.
TTTTCCAACTCTTAGGACTGGCTGCAGAGGATTGACAATGAGATCCAGGTCCCCATCACCTGACCACTAGCGTCATTCTGCGGGAACCCAGGGTAACTCCGTATTTCAGGTAGGCCTGTCTCCTTCCTCCTAGATACTGGGGCTACATATTTAGTCCTCGAGGAGTTCTGGGGACCTACTACTCATTCTGTGACCTCTATCGTCAGGGTAGAGGGTAAACCTTACAAACCCTTACAGACACCTAGCCTTGTTTGCGCTTTTGGCTCTAATTTTTACCTACTCCTTTTTGGTCATTCCACAGTGCCCTGTTCCCCTTATGGGAGGGGACATCCTCACAAAGTTGGGTGCCATGCTTTCCTTCTCCCCTCATATACACTTCCATGCAGACTCGCCAGCCGCTCCCCTGATCCTCACTCTCACCTTAGGACCATCCCCTATTCTGTCTGCCAGTGCCTTCCCATCACGCCTTTCCGAGGTGAACCCTACTGTCTGGGATGTCTCAAGTCCTTCTATCGTCTCACACCAGGAGCCCATTCACATCCATCTCAAAACCCCCTCCACTTTCTGGCCTAATCACAATATCTGCTCTTCCTCCTTGCTGCTGCTCTCCCTCTCTTTGCAGAGCAACCTTGATCACATTCTCCCATCAGCTTCACTCTGTCCTCCTGGGATTTGAGCTGCTTTGGGATCCTGGCCTGAGGGCCCAAGACAATTGCCACACACCTCCTTCCATTCACCTAGTGCTCTCCTTCTCCATCCACACACCAGCCTCATTTGGGTAAGTGATTTCACCCTTCCCCTCCTCCCCACGAGTCTACCCCCTAGAGACTGCAGTGACAAGTCTCCTCTCTAGAGACAAAAGTTAACTTAGATCTTGGCCCAGCACCAAGGTTCTCGAACTTCCCAACCCTTCCCTTTGGTGAGTTCACTCTCGAGTCTTGGTTCTCAACTCCTCAGCAGAGCTCACCAAAGCCCTGGCCAGGCACCAAGACTCTCTACCAGCAAAGCCCGGGACTGGGGAAGTAGAAAGGCTTCAGCCCCAGGGCCAGTGAATTGTGTGGTAATGACCCCTTTTCACTACTGTCCTATCTCTCACTCTGGTTTGGCCTGGAGCCAGGGGACACCTGCCTCTAGCCACTCCAGCACTCCAGCTCGCCTGGGGGAACTCCCAGTCCAGAATCCCATTTGACTCACTCTCGGCTGCTTCCTCGCCCACTTAGCCCCACTCCATTTGGATCCTGAATAATTCAACTTTCTACTTAGTCATGGCCCTTCTAAGACTTGGACAAAGGCCATCTAATGGCACCTTTGATCCCAATATTTTATGGAATCTTCATAATTTTTGTGAGCGCTCAGGAAAACGGAAAGAAATCCCTTATATGCAGGCTTTCTCCTTTCTCCACTCTAAGCCTTCCCTTTGCTCCTCTTGCTCCCCAGCCCAGCTTTGACTTGCCACTAAAGCTCTAGATTCCTCCAAAGACCCTACTTCTAGACAAACAAGGGACCCAGAACCCTCCTCTCTTCTTCTATTGGCATAGTACATTGTAAAGCCCTAGGCAGCAACATCCCTGGCCAAGGCCACACTGAAGCTAACATTGAAATTCAAAGGGCAGACTCAGCAGGCTTGATAAGAAAAAAAAAAAAAAAAGCGTCAATTTAACTTTTCCTTTGGCTACAACACAGAAGAATGACTTCAAAACTTTCTCTCTCTCTCCATCTCCCTGACCTCACATGCCCATTTCGCTTTTATGTGGCTAAAAAGCATGAATTTGCTCTAGGGGTCCTCGGACATATGCTGGAGCCAACCTTTGCCCCTGTGGCTTAGCTATGGAAGGATCTTGACCCTACTGTTTGGGATGGGCCCCTTGCCCACCAAGGTTGGCTGCAGTTTAACCATTGGGGCCCCACTCACCCTTCTGGCTCCCATCACCTAAAGGAACTCCTCACCTACAAGGGCTTACATTCCCTGCCCCGCTGTCGCCTTTTTTCTCTACAGGTTTCCCTGGTGGAAGATCCCAGTCTTACTTTCTACATGTGCTCACCTTTAAATCCTGCTACTCTTCTTCCCACTGCTCAGGACTCTTCCACCTTTTGTCCTCCTACCCATTCATGCATTGAAACTCTAGAGGAGCTTCTTCCACACCGCTCCCACACACAAGAAGGCCTCTTGCTGCAGGCAACATACACATGGTTCAGATGGCTCCTGCTTCCTTCAGGAGGGAGGTGGTCAGGCAGGGCATGCCATAGTCTCTCTTACCTCAGTTGTGGAAGCTGCTCCCCTCCCCAGTAACACATCCAATCAGCAGGCTGAACTTGTCCCCCTCATGAGAATCCTCACTTTGGCAAAGGGAGCCTCCCTCAATGTCCACACTGACTTTAAATATACTTTCCACTCTGCTATTTGGAAGGAGCGTGGATTCCTTAACACCAAGGGAACTTCAATTACTAATGTCCTCTTTATCTCAGATCTCCTTCAGGCCTCAAAGCTTCCCACTGCCTTTGGAATCTCACATTGTAAATCCCACCAGACAGACACCACTTTTGTGACAGTCAGCAACAATAAGGCAGACTCTGAGGCGAGGGCCACTGCCCTCCAATAGCCTACTGCACCTGCGGTCCTCTGCCTTGCTAATCCCCCAATGGACTCTTCCTCACATGACACTCAATAGATGCTTACCTTCCTTCACAACCTCTTTCACCCTAACACCACATCTTTAAAAACGATTTCTCACTTCCCACCTTAAACTCTCTCCAGAGGACTCACAATTTCTCTCTACCCTCTCTGCCTCCTGTGAAATCTGCCAAAAAACCAACTCCACCTCTAATCTCTGCCCATCTGCCTTCCCTTAATACCAGGCAAGAGGACATCTCCCTTGCTCTGATTGGCAGATGGATTTCACCCAAATGTCACCAGTCAAGTGGTACAAATTTCTCTTGGTACTTGTCAACACCTTCTTGAGATGGGTTGAGGCTTTTCCTACCACCAATAAATGTGCCCCGATGTGGCCAACATCCTCATTGAACACATTCTTCTCCGATTCAGCCTCCCCTCCTGGCCCCAGTCTGATAATGATCCCTTGTTTCATGGTCTGTAGCTAAGGCACTCAACATCTCCTGGCATTTTCCTGTTCCCTACCATGCCCAGTCCTCTGACAAAGTGGACTGTACCAACCAGACCTTGAAGAACATTCTCACTCACTTGAATTACATTTAGGTTGGACTACACTCCTTCCCTTGGCTCTTCTCAGGTTACAAGCCCTCTCAAAGAAGCCACTCAACACTCCCCTTTTGAGCTTCTATATGGATGGCCTGTCTCCCTGCCCAGCTCACCACCCTCTGATTCTCCACTACCTCTTGCTCCTCATCTTTTCTGGCCCCATCTTGTGTACATTAGGAAACTTCTTTGGCAATACAGTAGTGCTGTTCTGGCAAAGCTTAGTTATGCCTCTTCTCCTTCTCCCACTCTTTCTCCTGGTGACCTGGTACCTCTCAAAGAGATGCCCCCTCCAAGAGGTGCCCCCTCCTCCTCTCAACTCTCTGCAAAATGGACTGAACCTTACTGGATCATTCTCACCACTCCCTCAGTGGTCTGCCTTGAGGGCATCCCATACTGGGTTCATAACTCCCATTTAAAACAGTCCTCTCCACCCTTTTATACAGTGAGCCCCACAGGTCCTCTCAAGCTGGTTTCTCCAAGGCTGGAACCCCCAATCTTCCTTCGGTCTCTGAAGACCATGAGGACACTGCAGAACCACGAGCACCATCCTTCCCTTTTTCAATTTTGCCCTCCTCCCTCATTCTGCACTCACCTCCCAGGGGGACTACTACCAGGGATTATCATTCCAGTTTCAAGGAGACTTACAGCAACTTGCTCAAACCATAGTAACTATACAATCCCAGCTTGATACTTTACCTGCTGTAGTTCTGTAGAATCCATGGGGCCTTGATCTTCTTATGGCCGAAAAAGGTGGACTTTGTCTGTACCTACAGGTGGAAAGTCAGTTTTATGTCAATCAATGTGGTATAGTAAAGGACAAGATAAAACAACTCCAACAGGACCTTGGACGTCAGAAACAACAGCTCTCCTCTGCTGAAGGAATATCAATCCCTCACCAAAATTGGGACACCACCACACAACCACCATCATTGTTCCAATGATTCAAACACTGCCCCTTCCCAGAAGGAAGCAGTTATAGAAGATTGACCTATGTCCCTGTTCCCTAGGGGACCCAATAAAAACAAAAAAGGGAGGGATATAAGGTCTTTGCTTGGCATCTGGATGGCCATCTTAAGTGACAGCCACCATTTTAAGGAAAAAGTTTCACGTTCCCACTCAAAGGCCTTTCTGAGAAAGGCTCACCACTCCCTCATACCAACCAACCCTTAACCACCTGCATTAGGACCCACCCAGCTCTTACTCTGGAGCCTCCCCCATAAAAGTCCCAGAACTCCAGCCTGTGTTGCCTCTCTCTGCTGTAGAGAGATGGCCTTTATTTGTCAGCTCTGACAAATAAACTCTCGTGTGTATCTCTGCCTGGTCTCCGTCTTTCATTTCTCACTTACCCGTCGCTTTCCCTTCAGCAATAAACCTTTTCTCAAAACTGTCCTCATTATTGGATTTGAAACAGGGACCAGGACCAAGATTTTGGCAAAACTATCATGCTGCAAGGCAATCTCTTGTCATAGTGCCTTCTCTCCCAACTTTGGCCTCCACGTGATCACGACAGTTACCCATCACTTAACACAAAGTCAGACATGTGTTAAATACTTAATAAATATTTGATGAAGGAAGAATTCTAAAAATGAATGAATTGAATAAACTTTGTTCATCATTGTTCCTAGATAGGGCACTTTTAAGAAAGTGTCAAAAGAATCTCTAAGATTTCATCAAAAATTGATGAAATCTGGGGCTGTGGTTGTGGCTCAGTGGTAGAATGCTTGCTTAGCATGTGTGAGGCACTAGGTTCAATTCTCAGCACTGCATATAAGTAAATAAAGGTCCATTGACAACTAAAAATAAATAAATAAATAAAATTGGTGAAGTCTTCTCCCCTAGCAAATATAAAGAGGACCCTGGAATTCTCTAGCTAAGTTACAAGGCTCCAAGACCAAGCCCTCTGAAGATTTCCTTCCTCATTTTTCTAGCTCTGAACCCAAATATCAATTATCAGATAGTATCTGGGATGCTTCTGAACATAGTTAAAGCTTTTCGAAGCAAGATCCTAATACGGCTCTGAGATGAACTAATAATTCTTATGCACTTTTTAAAAACAAAATTTTTTTAGTTGTAGATGGACACAATACCTTTATTTATTTATATATATGTCACAAACCCCAGCCCCTAATTCTGACGCAATTTTAAAGATGTATGGGTGCCATATGGCTTTGGGCTTATCAACTTGCTATTTTTCATTTTATTTTCATAAGTAATCCTCCATTGTTGCTAAACTATGCAAATGACCTTGCCATTCCTAAGGAGCACTCTCGGTACTGTGCAAGATGTCCCTCAAAAGGACAAATATAGAAGAAAACTTCCACAGAAAGTTGAACGAGAAACAGGCTTTGCATAATGTTATATTCATTTCTCTTTCTGAAAGAGAGAAGGTGAGAACTATACCAGATGACATCTGAGGTTTATAGTTCTTAATATTCTGTGACCCCAGGAGGTCATGAGGGAAGTTCCAGAATGTACTAATACCAAACAAACATTCTGGGTGGAACTGTGTACCCCTAAATTGATATGTTGATGTCTCTACCCCCAGTACCTGAGAATGACTCTATTTGGAGATATGACCTTTAAATGGGTGATCAAGTTAAAAAGGAGACTATTAAAGTGGGTCCTAATCTCATCTGACTAATGTCTTTGTAAAAAGAGGAGTTAGGACACAGACACTGAAGAAAGACCTTATGAAGACATTTGAGAAAGCAGCTGTCTGCAAGCCAAAGGGAAATCTCAGAAGAAACCAAATCTGCCCACACCCTGATCTTGGATTCAGCCTCTAGAACTGTGAAGTTTTTGTTTGTTTGTTTGGTTTTGATTTTGTTTTTTGCAGTGCTGGGACTGAATTCAGGGCTTCCCTTATGCTGAGCAAGTACTCTACCACTGAGCTACACCCCAGCCTAAGAGCAAATAGATTTCTGTTGTTAACCACCCAGTCTGTGGGAATTTGTTAAGGCAGTCCTAGCAAACTAAACACAACTAACAATTTACAAATGTTAGCGTGAGATTGGAATTGAAGGGCATGGCACATTCTAATCTGCCATTTTAAATCAAGATGTATTTTTTGATTCAGCATTTTAGTATCAATATTTTAATTAAAATAATACTGATATTTATTAGTTTTGTTAAGAAATAATTTCTAAGCCAGGCATAATGGCAGGCACCTGTAATCCCAGCAACTCAGAAAGCTGGATAAAGGAGAATCACAAGTTCGAGGCCAGCCTCAGCAACTTAGCAAGGCCTAAGCAACTTAGTGAAATCCTGTCTCTAAATAAATAAATAAATAGGGATGGGGATGTGGCTCAGTAGTAAAGCACCCCTGGGTTAAATCCCCAATATTAGAAATAATAGTAATAATAGTAATACCAATTGTTGTTATTATTGCTTCTGGTATGAATGCCATTAAGCCAACTTAATTTAGCAGCATTTTCTATGAAGATCAGCTAAAGCAATTCCAGTTTTATTATTTGTTTTTTGCTTTTTAATTTTTGCCCAACTGAAGTCTGAATGATCTATGCAATCAATTTTATTCAATCCACTTTTTCAAAGTAGATTTCGCAAAAGAGCATGATTGCTGAGGGCCATTACCAAGTAGGAATGACGCATCGAAATTTCCTTGCCAAGCGTACCCCATGCTGCTTAGAGGACATTTGATGGAACATTGCATGCATGCTTTAATGAGGTGACCTTGCTCAAGGACCAAGGCAGATCCGGGTTTAGAGCTGATCAGGTTTGAGGAAGTAACCGGCTCCTTGAGTTTAAGGCGTTGCCAGTTTAAGATAATGGGTTTTAGGGAAGTTGGCGGTTGAAGATTATTGCCGGGATTAGGGTGTTCCTGCTGCTTGTTCCCATTGAGTTCTCGTGAGATTAAAATGGGATTTGGAGAGAGCCTCGTGGAGTAGGTGAATTGTGCGGGAGACGGAGAACGCGTTTGCCCCTGGACCTGTGTGGAGGTGGTGTGAGAGCTGGAATAAAGAATTGCTGTTTGAATCTACAAAGCTGTGTGGTGGCTCGTGATTCTGGTGCCAAGCATTGACCTTGGCACATGATTCATTGGTCAATGTTTTGTCCAAATAGAATTTTATTAATCATAGCATTTTATTTTATACTGTGTAGAAAATTTGATTATTTCATTATTTGGTTTTAAATAACAGCTTTATTAATATGGAGTTTATGTACCTTAAAAATTTATCCTTTTGAAGTATACAGTTCACTGATGTTTATAGTATTCACAGGGTTATGTACCCATCACCACTACCCAATTCCAGGCTATTTTCTTCACCCCAAATAAACACTCCCCATTTCTTCCACCATGGCCCCAGCCTCTGCCAACCATCAATCTACTTTCTGTCTTTTGATTTGCCTGTTCTGGATGTTTCATGTAAATGGACTCAAATTAAGCTTATGTGTCTGGCTTCTTTCATATAACATGGTGTTTTCAATCTTCATTCATGTTGTAGAATTCATATTATATTCACATTTTACTTATCTATTCATCAATTGATGGATATTTGTGTAATTTCTACTTGAAATTTTTTCCTAAATGAAATTTTTTTCCTTTAACCATTTCCCCAATTCCCTCGTAATACCATTTTCTCTGTACTTCTGAGTTCAACTTCTTTTAGATTCCACATATAAATGGGATCATGCAATTCATATTTGTCATTCTGTGCCAAGCTTATTTCACTTAAGATAGTGTCCTTCAGTTTCACCCAGTTAGCCACAAATGACAGGATTTTCTTTTTTCTTTTTTAAGGCTAGATGATATTCTTTGTGTTTATATTCCACATTTTCTTTATCCATTCATTCATTCATGGACTATTAGGTTGATTCCATATCTTGGCTATTGTAAATAATGTTGCAATGAGTAAGGCATAGTGGCACATGCCTGTAATCCCAGAAGCTCAGGAGACTGAGGCAGGAGGATCTCAAGTTTGAGGCCAGCCTCAGCATCAGCAAGGTGCTAAGCAACTCAGTGAGACCCTGTGTCTAAATAAAATATTAAAAAGGGCTGGAGATGTGGCTCAGTGGTTAAGTGCCCCTGAGTTCAATCCCAGTACCCACCCTACCAAAAAAATAATAATAATAATGAGGATGTGGCTCAGGGATTAAGTGCCCCTGTGTCCAATCCCTAGTACCACAAAAAATAATAAACATAATAATGTTGCAATGAGCATAGAAGTGCAGATAACTCTCTGACATAATTATTTAATTTCCTCTGGATATAAACCCAGCAGCGGAATTTCTGGGCCATATGGTAGTTCTATTTTTTAATTTTTCAAGGAACCTCCATACTGTTTTCTGTATTGGCTATCCTAATTTGCATAATAGTGTGCAAGGGTTCTCTTTTCTCCTCACCTCTCCAGCACTTGTCCTTCAACTTTTTGATAATAGCCATTCTAATGGGTGTGGGGTATCATCTCATTGTGCATTTAATTTGCATTTCTCGGATGATTAATGACTTTGAGCGTTAATGAATTTTCACATATTCTTGGCCATTTGTATGTCTTTGTTTGAGAAACATCTATTTAGATCCTTTGCCCATTTCTTTAATTGGATTATTTGTCTTCCTGCTCTTGAGTTGTTTAAGTTCTTTGTATATTTTGGATATTGAAACCTAATCAGATGTTCTCCTTGCACCTACTTTCTCTCTTTCATAGGTTGTCTCTCCACTCCACTGAGCATTTCTTTGGATTTGCAGCCTTTTACTTTGTCATAATCTCCTTTGTCGATTTTTGCTTCTGCTGCATGTATTTTGGGTTCCTTTCCAACTTTGCAAAGATCAAAAGCAGAGTTGCACACCATGTCGCAGCAGGCGCAGCATATGGATCCTGAGCTGTGAGGGGTGTTGAACGAACAGATCTATTTTTTTCTTTGCTTCCTTTAGATCATGTTAAATCATCTTTTTCTGGAACAAAGTTTCCATTTGTCTGGGTCATTTACCTCCTCATTTTCTCATGCCATTTGGGTCTTCCATTTTTTAAGGCTCTTCTCTTATCTCAAGACAATAGTCTTCCCTGGGATCAGTCAGAAACAATGAGCTGGGTAATGCCAAAGGCTCCTCAAGACCACAGCATAATCCCAAGCAGGGACTGGGGTTATCCAAAGGTCAAGGAACAATTCAAGCAGGGTTACTGGTCAGATAGCTTTACTGCCCATCATGAGCATGGGTGGTAACCCTTCCAGGGACTGGAGAGAAAGGACTATGGCAAGGTAACCTGAGTGTCACTTTGCCTGTCTTCACATACCTCATTTACTTAGTGTTCACACTGGGGTGTAGCTCGGCATGAGAGCATTTGCCTAGCATGAGCAAAGGCCTGGGTTCATCCCCAGCACCAAAAAAAATAAAATTCTAGAAGAATATAATGTTCCTAAATGAAAGTTCCAGAGCGTCAATGATAGATATTATTAATGCTGCGAGGGACCACTGAAATAGTTTAATCCAAGGATTTCAAACTTAAAGGCTTACAGTAGCCAGGTGGATCAATTAATGGAAAGAAGATGACCAGATAGAGCCCGGAAAAACAGCAAAGAACAAACTCCGCAAAAGATTAACCGATTCTCATCTCAGGGTGGCATTGCCAACTGGCATGTATAGCCTCCTGATATGCCAGAACTTTCTTTCTTTTTTTTTTTTTTTCGGTGAGCAAACTGATCTTTAATTTGTTGACCTGGAAGACTTTGCTCTCCAGTGTGGGTATGAGCCATAGCTAGTTGCAAAAATCATTATACAGTGTTTACAACAAGATGCTAGACATGGCACCAATATGGATAGGCAAAGTTGGAGTAAGAACCAGCTGGGAACACATCTCTGAAACTAGGTGTAAGCAGAAATCTGAAGGTGTGGATACAGGGAAGAGTACGGGCCAAATCATAAAGGAGGTTGGTGAGGTCATCAGGAGGGAGGAAGAAAAGGTATCACACAACCTGGGGTGCAGAGATACAAGATAAAAGAAAGAAACCCAAAATACCTTTTTAGTTTTAAGGGAAAAAAATTCTATCACAAACTACCTCTCTGAGAATAAAGAAGGCAGTTAGAACCTTTCAAACTAAATCTTCTACTTCCCCTACCAAAAGACACAATTCCTTTTTAAATTCTTGGGCAGGGGACTGAGAAGGTAAAAAAGATGCACAGAGACAGAATCTTAAATTGACTTGACAGATAAATTACATCAAGAGAGACTCAGAAAATGAAAGAGCAAAAGAACAAAACCTCAGGCATAGCTGGATATTAGAATCATTCTAATATCATTGGCAAGTCATCTGTCCCCACCTCATCTTCCCCAAAGCTCCTCCCTTCACCCCCAAATCTCTTAACTTCCATCAAGAAGTAGAGTTATGATAATGGAACATGGGGTCAGGGGCTTGATCTATAGATTCCATCTCACCAATTTAGGCCACCTCCTAACCCTATCCCAGAATGTCAGGGCTTAAGTCGTAGCCAGGGACAAATTAAGGTAAGAATAGATAGGATAGAGGACACAAGACCACAAAGCCACAATCCCAGGGCCACAATCCCAGAGGCCTAGTTTGTTCAGTGGAATGAAGAGCTCACAGGCATTTCTGATCACACCCAGCAGAAGAAGGAGATGACTCTGAAGAACCCAAGCTGGGAGCAGACTCAGAGCTGAGGCTTCAGAGCCAGTGAGTGGGGCAGGCCTCCTCCTGGAATCTCTGGTCTCCCAGATCCCCCGGTTTCAATTCCTCCTGGAACTCCTCCTCTGGAACCCTTCATTCACCACCAGCTACAGGCTGAAGACTCTTGTTTGATCAGAAAGTAAATCTCATAAACATCACGGCTCAGATTCACGATGAGGGAAAAAAAACAGATCTGAATGAACGTTGGGTTCACTTCTCCTGATCCACGCGGGGAGCTAGTCCAGGCTTTTCAGGCCACAGGACATTGTCACAGGTGAAGTACAAGGCTCGATTGAGGTGGCTAATAGTGATGCCGAATCTCAGACCACATCTGATGAGTGTCCAGTTCTCTTGGCTGACTCAGGGGTGTCTGCTGAGTTACCCAACAGCAGAAGCTTTCTTCCAAGGCTCAGATGACCCTCCAGTTGTCCATTCAGTTTCTGTAACTCAGGACTTTCCTCCTGTCTCCGCAGCACTTGGCCAAGAAAGGAGTGGGCTGTCCTATACCGCCACTCCCAGGCTCTGAGCACTGAGCCGACCCAGACATCCAGAACAGAGGCAGCGTCCAGGTCTTTCTTTTCAATAATATTTTTAAAAAATTTTTTTAATTGTAGATGGACACAATATCTTTATTTTTATTTATTTATTTTTATGTGGGGCTGAGGATCGAACCCAGAGCTTCATGCATGCAAGGCAAACGCTCTACCACTGAGCCACAAACCCAGCCCTCAATAATAATTTTTAAAGATAACTTCACCAATTTCATGAGCTAGCTCTCAATTTTTGTTTTGTTTTGTGATATTAGGGATTAAACCTGGGGACATTCTACCACTAAGCCATGTCCCCATCCTTTTTTTTTTTGGTGATACTTGGGGATTAAACCTGGGGATGCTCTTCCACTGAGCTACATCCCCGGCCTTTTCTTTCTTTTTCTTTTTTTTTTTTTTTTTTGGTACTGGGGATTAAACCCAGGTGTGCTTAACCACTAAGCTACATCCCAGCACTTTTTAATTTTTTTTTCCAGAGACAGGATCTTATAAATTGCTTAGGGCCTCACTAAGTTGTTGAGGCTGGATTTGAATTTGTTATCCTCCTGCCTCAACCTCCCCAGCCACTGGGATTACAGGCGTACACCACTGCACCCAGATCTTCAAGTCTGTTTTACTTGTATTGAGTGTTTTATTGTTGTTTAGCCCACTTTAAATGATGGATGCTGCCAGGCATGATGGCACAGGCCTATAATCCCAGCGACTCAGGAGGCAAAGGCCAGAGGATTACAAGTTCAAGGCAGCCTGGACAATTTAAGAGACACTGTTTCAAAATAAAATAGAAAGATCTGGGGATACATGTAGGTCAGTGATAGATGGACTCAGGGTTCAATCCCAAATACTGCAAAAAAAAAAAAAAAAAAAACCACTCACCACAGTCAACACTTAATTTGCCAGAGGTTCCAAAAATTCACGACTGGACTTGGTGACTTCTGGGGGGAAAGTCCAAAAGCCAACAACACAGGATAGAGTCAGGAACTTTCTAAAAGGAACTTTCTGTGTCCACGGCCTCTTTTCTTTCTCTAGAGGTAGAAAGAGGAGGCTGAAGATCTATTCATTATCAGCGAACAATGGACAAAGAAAAGCCTGTCTGCCCCATTAGTCATTGCTTGAGGTCCCTGACTTCTGCTTACACTACTGCTCTCTACCCCCAAAGTGACTTCTCTTTGATGCTATTTATGAAACGGAATGTGACCCTCCAGCTGGGCAGGGCCGAGGGCATGTGGGGGACATGAGGGGGATATTACAGCTATATTTCTGCTTGGGGTTGGCATGTGGATTCCCAAGAGTCCATACAGCAGTGACAACTTGGAAAAGGCTGTTATTTGAGGTACAGCTCTCTAGGGAGGAGCAACGAGAAACATTCTTAAGAAATGGCAAACATGTAAAGATATCCAGCTTAGAAAAGGGGGTGGGCTTTCTCCTTCTGGGAAAGATTCACAACCTGACTTGCTGATTCCTTGGGGAATGAAGCATTGCTTTGTGTCCCTAACTTGCTCCAGCCTCTGTTTCTCTTCCTAACGTTGGAGAAAGTTACGGAGATGCAAAGTTTCCTGTCTCGCTGATTGTGCTATTTAATTGCACTAAATTGACATGAATCACACACGCATGACCTATTTCAACTCCAGCCGCCTTTGCTGGTCTAGGAGTTAAGAGCTGAAGGAGAGTTAGAACAGAAGCAGTAAGAATTGTAATGAACTGAGGGACCTCATTCAAACTCATTTGTTCCTAGAGACGAGTGGAAAGTTCTGTTCACCTAGAGCAAACCATCACCAGCAACTTGGAGCTCTGAGGTTACTGTTGCTGTGAACGACCCCACAGCCCACTTCCCTTAGGCCTAGAGGCTGGGAGGGGTGTCGAGGAAAGTTTGAAGGGATAGCTGATAATTTGAAAAAGCACTTGGACAGTTATTCAGATAAAACTGCTCCCTTCAAGCCAGGCACAGTGGCGCACACCTATAATCCCCATGACTTGAGAGGCTACAAGTTTGAGGCCTCAAGCAACTTAGTGAAACCCTATCTCAAAATAAAAATATAAAAAGGACTATGGAAGTAGCTCAGTGATAAAGTAACCCTGGGTTCCATCCCCAGTACTAGAAAGAAAGAAAAGGAAGGAAGGAAGGAAGGAAGGAAGGAAGGAAGGAAGGAAGGAAGGAAGGAAGGAAGGGAGGGAGGGCCAGCCCCAAGTTTAAAAGCATTTTATTTTATTTTGTTAGTTATTTGGTTCTGGGGATTGAACCCAGGGGTGCTTTACCACTAAGTTATATTCCCAGAACATTTTTAAGAATTTTTATTTTGAGACAGAATCTGACTAAGTTGCTGAGGCTGGCCTCAAACCTGCAATCCTCCTGCCTCAGCCTTCCAAGTTGCTGGGATTACAGGTATGTGCCACTAGGCCCAGCTCAAAAGCATTTGGATTTATATTGCCTGATAGGTTATCAAAATTTAGACAGAAATAAGTCTTTATTCCAATCTCCTAGTTCAGAGCAAAAGCCAAGTGTCATTCATCTTTGGATTCCCAGCATTTAGTGTAAAGCTTGGCCCAGGGTAGAGCCTCCAAGCCCCAAGTTGACTCCTAATCACACATGAACTCATTGGAATGCTGAGCCACCATGTGTGCAAGGCATTGTCCCAAAGACTGGGAGACAGCTACATCAGGTCCCTGCTTCTCAGGACACTCACAGCCTAGAGAAGCTGCACTTCTTGCAAGAAGCTTCCCTCTGCAAATCTCACCCAAATGCCTCCCAGACAAATCCACACTATCCCAAAGGCCACACCTACAAGGATAATGTAGTTACCTGTGTGATTTTTTTTTTAAACATTGGGGGTTTTTTATTTTTTATTTTGAGACAGAGTCTTACTAAGTTGTCCAAGGTGGCCTCGAATTTGTGATCCTCCTGCCTCAGCCTCCTGAGTCACTGGGATTACGAACAATCTAGCAGCTGCCTGGATTTCTTGAATACAATGCTGTGGATGATTTGTCTTTGTAATCTCAGAGCCCAGAACAGAGTAACTGATCCTGAAGGCATTCCTCAGTTAGTTGCTTTTAACCACCAAGTTCAATCAGAGAGGAATTCCACCCAGGGTAGACTGTGGAATGCATTCTGGGGGTTATCCCTCAAGCTAACCAGCTGCTTGGCAATTGCCCACTTACTGATGTGGCTGCCCCCTAGGCTTCAAGGACCACACCTTACTCACTGTTTTATCGCAAGGCACAGCACTAGTAGGTGCTCCATAAATGTTTCTTAGATCATTGAACCAAGAAGTGAATCACTACTAAAGGGAAAGGTGATTAGATAAAATCAATACCCAATTTTAATGATAGAGTCCTAAAGAACTATAAAATTATCCCAGTGTCTTTGATATGTGATTGGAGAGACAGTTATGATACTCCTTAGAGCAAGACCTTACCAGAGGACATGTAGAAATGTGTCAGCAGTTGAATTCTTACAGTGTCCAGGACCAGCTCATCAGTGAACACTTTAACCCTCCTCCACTGCACCAACTCTGTGTCTTCTCTAAAACGTACTCCCTTGTCACCAGACCCCCATGGTTGAAGGTGCAGCTGAAAAGGTCTTCACTTGCATCCCAATGTATCTTCCCAAGACTCAGTTGAGACAGTTTCTACTCCCAGTAGATCCTCTGTAATTGTTATTACAATTTGGAAATTTAAATATTACATAAACTGATGAAATTGGAATATAAAACAAGAGCTGCTTCTTGTTTTATTTTTGTTTGTTTTGATATTCAAGATAGAATCCAGGGAGCTTTAACATTGAGGTGCCTCCCCAGTGCTTTTTATGTTTTGTTTTGTTTTTTTGAAACAGGGTCTCTGGGCTGGGGATGTGGCTCAAGTGGTAGCGCGCTAGCCTGGCAGGCGTGCGGCTGGGGTTCGATCCTTAGCACCATATACAAACAACGATGTTGTGTCCGCCGAGAAATGGAAAATAAATATTAAAAAATTCTCTCTCTCTCTCTCTCTCTCTCTCTCTCAAAAAAAAAAAAAAAAAGAAACAGGGTCTCACTAAATTGCTGAGGATGGCCTCAAACTTGCAATTCTCCTTGCCAGGCACAGTGGTACATGGGTATAATCTCAGCAGTTTGGGAGGCTGAGGCAGGAAGGTCACAAGCTCAAGGTTGGCTTTAGCAATTTAAAGAGGACTTAAGCAATTTAGCAAGACCCCATTTTAAAATAAGAAATAAAAAGGGCTGCTGTTGAGAGTCGGGATGGCGCCTAGCATTTAGCCAGTAGGAGTGGTTGAAAGGTGATGCCAGCGATAATAAGATGATAATTAAGTTAAGCTGAGTATAATTGCTGTGATTCAGTTGTATATAGACCCCTGCTGTCCGGCAATAGGGCCGCTCCTGCTGCCTCCATAATTTTGAGTTCTCACGGAGTTCCCGTTGAGTTCCCATGGAGCTCAGGAATTCCTGGAGAGTTCACGTTGGTCGCGGGAGTTCCAGTGGAGGGAGTTTTGGGGTGTGGTGTTCCTGGAAGGGCTGAGTGGGTGGTGTTTGCGGGAGTTCGGGAATAAAGGAGCTCCTGTTTGAACCTACAAGTGCCTCTTGGCAGCTCGGTTATTTTGTGCCCAGCCTGACTAGGGCAGGCTGGGATGTAGATGTAGGTCAGTGGTAAAGTGCCCCTGGGCTCACAACATGCCAAGGTATGCTGACACCAAATTCAAAAAATAATAAGAAGAATAAAAATAGTAATACATCAGGAAGTTTCCTGAAATCTCATCCTCCTGACTTTCTACTCTAAAGACCATATTGATATAGGATGGTTCCAGTCATATTTCTTTCTTGCCATTTTCTTTAGTGTACTGAGTAAGGTAGAGTCTAATCAACTGCAAGGCATTGAGATGTATATTATTGTACCTTTCTAAAAGGAGTTTTCACTCTAACATTGCAAGAAACTATTTTCTTAGGTAGAAACCCTCTCTAGATAATATATTTTCAGAAAGAGAAAAAGGGGAACTGACTTTGCCAAGTTAACTTCAAGAGCAAGTACTTTTTGTATCTAATCTCATGTAGTCTTCACAAATACCCAGTGAGTTCCGGTACACTGGCCCTTTTGGGTAGATGAGGAAATTGAGCACCAGTGGGGTTAAGCAAGGACACACAGTACTAGAGAAGTGACATATAACTCCCTATAAACCCATGTTCTTTCCCAGACAATTTGCTCAGATATGACATTCCACTTTTTTCCCCAGAAATAAGCCTGTATAGTGGCTTTTCAAGATATTACAAGTCACTTTTGGTTTCGTTATTGACATATGTCCAAGATGAGCAGCTCCCCTGAGCTCCTCCAGTACTGTCTTGAGGCTGCAGAGGACCTATAAGAAATCCCCTATGATATGCTCTGCCATGTTCTAGTTGCTCTAGAAATTATTCAGGCTACCTCCCGCTCCGCACTTTCTCTCTCTTTCTCTCTCTCTCTTTGAATTATGACTCCCAAAAAGGTATGGAAATGCTGTGGCTGTGACCCCATTTGGAAATAGGTGTTTGCAAATGATCAAGTTAAAATTAAATCATTATATGGGCTGGGGTTATGGCTCCGTGGTAGAATACTTGCCTAGCACGTGCAAGGCCCTGGGTTCGATCCTCAGCACCATGTAACAATAAATAAATAAAATAAAGGTATTGTCTCCAACTACAACTAAAAAATAAATATTAAAAAAAAATTTAAGTTATTATAGCCCGGCACAGTGGCACAGACCTGTAATCCAAGAAGCTCAGGAGGCTGAGGCAGGAGGATTGCAAGTTCAAAGATACAGCCTCAGCAATTTAGCGAAGCACTAAGCAACTCAGTGAGAACCTGTCTCTAAATAAAATATTTTAAAAATGCTGGGGCTGTGGCTCAATGGCAGAGCGTTTGCATAGCATGTGTGAGGCACTGGGTTCAATTCTCAGCACCACATATAAATAAATAAATAAAATAAAAGTCCATTGACAACTAAAAAGATATTTTAAAAAATTAAAAATGCTGGGGGCTGGGGCTGTAGCTTGGTAGCAGAGCACTCGTTTAGCATGTATGAAGCACTGGGTTAGATCCTCAGCACCACATAAAAGTAAATAAATAAAACAAAGGTGTTGTGTCCATCTACAACTAAAAACTATCTTAAAAAAATGCTGGGGGGCTGGGGCTGGGGTTCAGAGGTAGAGCCTTCACCTAGCACATGCAAGGCACTGGGTTCAATCCTCAGCATGACATAAAAAGTAAATGAATAAATACAATTAAGGTATCATGTCCAACTACAACTAAAAAAAAAAGATTTTAAAAAAACATGTTGGGGATGTGGCTCAGTGGTGAAGCATGCCTGAGTTCAAGACTTCCCCTGGGAAGCTAGCAGTTGAAGCTTCCAACACATGGAGGTCTTGACCCTGGTCCAGCTCCTCAGGCTTCCATCTGGGGAGAGGTGAGCCAGGGGAAGGGACATTGGATAGAACTAGGACAGTCGTGTGGTTTTCTGCTGGTTTGGTTTGGTTTGGTTTGTTGGCTAAGGATTGCAATGCCCAGCAGACATGCTGTCTAGAACACCCTCCCCCCCCTCCCCCGCAGCTAAGACTATTATCCAGGCTGTTCCTGTGACCTAAGACCTCCTGTTTTGTGTCCCCTATTATTATCGCAAGGTCAGGATCCAATAAAGCCTTTCCCTGAAGTTGCCAGCAGAATCCCTACATTAATCTAAAGCTGCAAAAACACTCATCAAGTTTCTATCACAAAATTCTTCGGTGTCATCTGAACTGAATTGCTCAAACGTTCTCACTGTGAAGTCAGGAGCGAGACATAAATCACTGCCACCATACCACACCACCCTAAGTTTTAGTGTTTAATCATTTATCATTTGAGGGATGTCTGAAGTAGCTCTAAGGCATCCCACACTGGGGCTTGAACCCAGGGCCGTGCACATGCGAGGCAAGCGCTCTACCACTGAGCTGTAGCTCTTGCCCTGAGCGTGCCTTTTCAATCACCCCACCTATTTCCATTCTTAGTTCTTTTAAATGCAGTCACCCCATATTAATCAAGTACCTGACAAGTGGCAAAGTGGCAAATAAGATAAAACCCCTTTTCTCCCAGAGATTATTGTGGCCAAATAGAGGTAGACAATAAACAAAAATATACAAAATTGAATTTTCAGGGCATATAAATGCCATTGGAAAAAATAAAACCATAATATCTGTCTTCCCTTTAGATAATAACCTATATAGTCATGATGGCAGTGACTATATCTAGCTTATGCTAAGGGTTATTGGGTGGTTGGATGGATGGATGGATGGATGGACAGATAGAAACATGGATAAGTGAATGAACTGACGGATGAGTGGACTCCAACATTCATTAGAGATCCTAAGAAACCACATATATCCTTCAATGAAAAGTCATTGGTTTGGGCTGGGGATGTGGCTCAAGCGGTAGTGCGCTCGCCTGGCATGCGTGCGGCCCGGGTTCGATCCTCAGCACCACATACCAACAAAGATGTTGTATCCGCCAAGAACTAAAAAATAAATATTAAAAAATTCTCTCTCTCTCTCTCTCTCTCTCTCTCTCTCTCTTAAAAAAAAAAGAAAAAAGAAAAAGAAAAGTCATTGGTTCAACTATACATTTAATAGTCAGGTGCGGTGGTGCACACCTGTAATCCCAGCAGGGATTGAGTGGCTGAGGCAGGAGGATCCAAATTGGAGGCCAGCCTTGGCAATTTAGCTGGACCCTGTCTCAAAATAAAATATATAAAAAAAAAAGGTTGGGGATGTAGCTCAGTGGTAGAGCACCCCAATACAGAGGGAAAAAAATTTAGTGAGTCCTCATTGTGAGCCAGCACACTGCTAGATCTTGGGGATAAAGTCAAATAAGAATAAGTCCTGCCCTCAGAGAGCTCACACACAGATTTCTAAAGAAATCATGGCCCCTGTATTCTGTGTTTAATTGGTGGTGGGGAGAGGAGAGAGTACCAGCAAGGCATTATTTTGGTAGAACTGGTACCCAGAGAGGAGTGGTGGGAAACCAAATGTTGGTCCACCTCTTCTGTGTACGACACCCCTTTCATTGCGGAAATCTGATGAGTTTATCAGACCATTTCTAAAGGTCAGCGAAGCTGAATGATTAGGGACATTGAAGTTGTTAGTAAGTTGTTGCCTAGAAACCTTGTTCAGCACAAAAGTGTCCTTTTTCCACGCGTTGCTTTGTTTGTGCTCTGGGGTGTCAGATTCTGTGTCCTGCTGTAACTGAGACCTGAAGAGCTATCCTTTAGGGCAGGCACAGTAAAGCTGCTCCAGCAGTCAGTCTGTCCAGCCATAGTCATCCGGATTCAGATCTGCTCTGCTCCCCATTCACTGTTCCTAGTGGCCGCAAACCTGCTCTGCTGGTTTATGCTCGCTCGCCCAGAAAGGGGAAACATCTAGACACTACTGGGGTGGGGGCAGGAAGTGCTCTTCCTGTTTCTAGTGTTCTGCCCACAGCGAAATGCACAGTGTCCTGAGGTCACTCATACTTCACCGTTCACAGAGAAAGAGCACCTTGGTGAATTTTATTTACTTGTGAATCTCCAAATTTAATTGTTTCCTACTATTTATAAATAAGATTAGCTTTTCCAATTTAAAAGGAATGTATATGCCTTATAGAAAATATGGAAATTAAAGAATAAAATGAGGTCTGGGGTTGTGGCTCAGCGGTAGAGCATTCACCTTGCAGGTGTGAGATCCTGGGTTCGATCCTCAGGACCACATAAAAATAAATAAATGAAATAAAGGTATTGGAGCCAACTAGAACTAAAAAAATAAATATTTTTTTTAAAGAATAAAATGAGGAGCTGGGGATGTGGCTCAAGCGGTAGCGCGCTTGCCTGACATGCGTGCGGCCCGGGTTCAATCCTCAGCACCACATACAGAAAAAGATGTTGCGTCCGCCAAATACTAAAAAAAAAATAAATATTTAAAAAATTCTCTAAAAAAAAAGAATAAAATGAAATGATAGTTCCAGGATATATAAAGAACTTGAAAAACTTAACACCAAAAAAATCCCCAAATAACCCAATCAATAAATAGGCTAAGAAATAGAACAGACACTTCACAGAAGTACAATTGATCCACAAACCTATAAAAAAAATGTTCATCATCACTAACAATTAGAGAAATACAAATCAAAGCTACTCTAAGATTTCATCTCACACCAGTCAGAATGGCAATTATCAAGAATATAAGCAATAATAAGTGTTGGTGAGGATGTAGGGGAAAAGCCGCACTCATACGTTGTTGGTGGGACTGCAAATTGGCGCAACTACTATGGAAAGCAGCATGGCGATACCTGAGAAAACTTGGAATGGGTCCATATTTAACCCCGTTATCCCACTCCTTGGCATATATCCAAAGAACTTAAAATCAGCATTCTACAGTGATGCAGCCACATCAATATTTATAGCAGCTCAATTCACAGTGGCCAAACTATGGAACCAAGCTAGATGGCCTTCAACAGATGAATGGATAAAGAAAATGTGGTACATATACACAATGGAATATTACTCAGCCTTAAAGAAGATTGAAATTATGGCATTTGCAGGTAAATGGATGGAACTAGAGGATATCATGCTAAGTGAAATAAGCCAATCCCCCAAAACCAAAAGCCACATGTTTTCTCTGATAAGCAGTTGCTGATCTGTAGAGGGTATAGGGGGAGGGAAGAATGAAGAAACTTTGGATTGTGCAGAGGGGAGTAAAGGGAAGGGTGGGGCAGTCTGGATGGGAAGAACAGTAAAATGAGACAGGCATTATTACCCTATATACATGTATGATTACTCTACAGGTGTGACTCTGCACCATGTACAATCAGAGGAAGGAGAAGATGTGCTCTATTTGTGTACAATGTGTCAAAATGCATTCTACTGTCATATATAACTAATTAGAATTAATTTTAAAATTTTTAAAGATTAAAATAAAAAGCAAAAAAGATTAAATGACAGTAAATCACTTCAAGAGCTCTTATGTTTTTGTTTGTTTGTTTTTTCTGAAACAGAGTCTCACAAAGTTGCTGAGGCTCTCCTCCAAATTGCAACCTTCCTGCCTCAGCCTCCTGAGTTGCTGGGATTACTGGCATGTATCACCATGTCTGATCACTATTGCTATATTTTTTAGTTTTCCTTCTTTTTTTTATAACACACACATATATATATACTTATAAATTCATACACTCAATATCCTCTGCAATATCTGAAACATCTTACATGTGCTTAATAAAATTCAATGAATAAATGAACGAAAAAATGAATGGCTATAATTTTATGTTTACACATTTCAATTTATACATACAATATGGAATTTTACTCTTTAAAATACTACTCAATATTTTATGAGTATTGGGCTGGGAATACAGCTTAGTGGTAGAGTCTAGCATGCATGAGGTCAAGAGTTCAATCCCCAGTATCTATCTATCTCTATCTCTCTCTCTCTCTCTCTCTCTCTCTCTCTCTCACACACACACACACACACACACACTTTTTTTATGTTATATAGATTTGCAAAGCATTGCACAAAAATATTATGGTGTGTGATAAAGTTGACCTGAGTGAACACCAAGTACATAAATCCTATATTTGCATCTCTGAAGATTTCCTTAGGATAGATTCCAATCCATAAAATTAATCAATAAAAGAAAATAAACTTTTCAAATTTTTATTTTGCAGTGCTAGGGATCAAACCCAGGGCCCTACACATGCTAGGAAGTGTTCCACTGTGGGGCCGAAAACTAAGAAGGTGCCTGGCTAAATGCCAATAGAAGGACACTGAAGTTGTTTTGAAACCTCCCTGATTGGCTTACTTCTCTTCCTTGCTCATGCACAGCTCATGCTCTTTAATTCCTCCTGCTGACTTGACCTTTATGTTGATTGGTTCCCGCTTTTCCATGTTTTAAAATGATTGGCTTTTAGTCCTTATATAAGTTATGTGTGCTTCCTCAATAAACGAGATCCTGCTTTGACTTGTCTCCCCGGTGGATCTGATTATCCTCCGGTGGGGAGGGCTGGGTGGGCGGCCAGCCGACCGGTGCTCTCCTAAGCCTCTCTGCAGGACGGAGTGGAGAGAAGAAGCTAAAAACCCCAAATTCTACCATTGAGCTGCACCCCAACTCAAGAATAAACTATTTAAGCCATGCCCAGCAGCTTGGGAGGCTGAGGCAGGTGGATCATGAGTTCACAGCCAGCCTCAGCAACTTAGCAATACACTAAGCAACTCTGTGAGACCCTGTCTCTAAATAAAATACAAAAAGGGCTGGGGATATGGCTCAGTGGTTAAGTGCCCCTGAGTTCAATTCCCTGTACCAAAAAAAGAATAAACTATTTAAGGTTCATAGACTTGAAGTTGAAATGATGCTTCACGTGGAAACCCAAGCAGACCTCTGAGAGCTCCCTGGCATCCTGCAGGCAGTTGTTTTCCATCTGTTGGGTGATCCCCTTTGATGACCTCCTTCTCCATTGGGCCATCCCTGGATGAGCTCCAATTCAACTGTTTTCATCCTCCATGGGGCTCCAAGGAGAGGTCTCCTCCTTACTGTTGCTTTCCATTTAATTTCCCTTCACCGTGGTCTTCAATGTCTTTCTACTTTCTCTAACCGCATCTATTACAAACAAAGACTGTGTCCCAAAGTTATTTCTCTGCTCATTTATTTATTTTTCCATATTGTATGTAGTTGGGAATGGGATTTAAATGGGTAACTTTGCCTTTCCTCTAAACATAACTTCTTTGAACATAATTTGAATGTCATTGTGTGGTTTTGGTGACACCATGATATACATGCCATTTCAGGTGCTTTCATCAATCACTTGTGAGTGCATAATGGAAAGGCCTTTTGTTGTGGGTTTTTGTTTTGTTTGGCAGTGCTGGATCTCAAACTCAGGGCTTTGCACACGCTAGACAAACACTCTATCACTGCACGACATCTCCAGCCTTTTTCATTTTTTACCTTGAGACAGGTGGTTGCCCAGACTGGCTTTGAACTGGTAATCCTCTCACCTCCCACCTTGACCTCCCAAATTGCTTGGATTGCAGGCATGCGTCACTGTTACTGGCTTCCTATTTGTTTTGTTTTTGATTGGGGTCTGAGGATTGAACTCAGAGATGCTTTACCATTGAGCTACATCCCCAGTCCTTTTTATTTTTTTATTTTAAGACAGGGTCTAAGTTACAAGTTGCTTCAGGGCCTCACTAAGTTGCTGAGGCTAGCCTCAAATCTGCAATCCTCCTGCCTCAGCCTCCCAAGCCACTAGGATAATACTGTTTGTTTTTGAATGATTATAATCCTGCCTTACAGAATGCAGATTTAACATGATGATGTCTTTACCCAAATGTTACTTCCTGGGAAGCCTATCCTGACCATCCTATTTACAGTTGCAACACCCCATCTCTGCTTGCTTATTTTCATAGGAATTGTCATCTCCTCATCTACTATATATTTTACTTATTTATTTACTATGTCGCACCCTCATCAAAGCATAACCCTGACATAGTTGTTCATTCATTCATTTATTCATTTGGTCTTCCAGTATTTAATGAACCCAGCCAGATGCCAAGAATTATGCTTAGCCTGGAACGGGAAACTAAAAAAAAAAAAAGGCTAAGAGTGATCTCCAGGAGATTGTAATTCAATTAGAAACATCAAACAGTTAAACAAAGACATTGAGCAGGGTGTGTAATTTTTAAACATGAAAATAAGTGGGGCAGGACAAAGTAGGTGTGCTCCAGAAGAAGTGAGCAGAGGAGACAGTCTTGACTGAAGGCAAAGCTGTTAAGAAGTAGATGAAGCTTAAAGGCAGGTTGGAACTTGATGGAGGAGTTCAAGGAAGCAGCATTTGGCTCATCATCCTGTAAGCGTTGCAGATTTCAGAGCAAGAAAACGGCAGAATGGAAGTAATTTATTCAAGCTGAGCACAGTGGCACATACCTGTAATCCCAGAGGTTTGGGAGGCTAAGGCAGGAGGATCATGGGTTCAAAGTCAGGCTCAGCAACTTAGTGAGGGCTGAATCGACTTAGGGAAACCCTGTCTCTAAATAAAATATTAAAAAGGACTGGGGATGTGGCTCCGTGGTTAAGTTTCCTGGGTTCAATCCTTGGTACAAAAAATAAAAAATTAGTCAGACAAATCTGGGAGTCAAAGAATGAATAGGACAGAAGAAACTGGTCTGAGAAGTCGTGGAGGTTGAGGGACTAAAGGAAGGTGATAAATGAGAAGGGAGGGTGCCGGTGGGAGGCACAGCTAAAGAACACAGCTCAAAAGGCATTTGCTTCACATCAGGCAATTTGCTAAAGAAAATGTGTAAGATCATCAACCTTTAAGAGGACCATAAGTGACTCACGGGAGACTCTGAGATTGGCCCTTGAATAAGAAGAAAAGGAGTAGGGGACAGAGAAAGTCCAGGCTGGGTTGGGTTAATCTATGCAATGTTCAACCAACGCAAAGAGCCACATAAAGAGGGATAAAAATGAGAAGAGGGGGGGAAATGAGAATTGCTATTTTAGATAAATCCCATATGCGTTAGGCTCTTAATTTACCTAAACCAGATGGCTAGGACCAGGACTGACTAATTTATTACACGCCTGCCATTCAGAGCCAGAGCTTTCCTTAGGTTCCTAAGCAACCCTGAAGGGAAATGTCAGCTGGTATGAGATTTCCTAAGCAGGTCACGTGACCCAAGCAGGACCCACGGAAAATGCATCGTTTCCTCAAAATCACATATTCCAGCCCACACCTGCCAGTCTGCCTCGCCTTGCTGGGGCAGGCACATGGCCCTCCCCTCTCTGCAGGCAGGGTGGTTGGGAGTTCTAGGAATAAGAGAGACCAGAATAAAGGGTGGGGAAAGACTCAGAACAAAGCTTTAGAGTTTGGGTTTAAGATTCTCTCTCATTGTGCTGTGTGCTCCTCAAATTTTTCTCTAAAGAAAGGAAAGTGTAGGGCTGGGATTGTGGCTCTGCAGTAGAGCACTCGCCTAGCATGGGCAGGACCTGGGTTCGATTCTCAGCACCACATAAAAATAAAGGCATTGTGCTGTGTCCATCTACAAAAAAGATTCTCTCTCTTTAAAAAAAAAAAAAAAAGGAAAGTGGCCATGCACTTATAAAGGAAGCATTTTTAAAAACTATTTATTTAGTTGTAGATAAACACAACGTATCTTCATTTATTTTTATGTGGTGCTGAGGATCGAACCCAGTGCCTCAACATATGCAAGGCAAGCACTTTACCACAGAGCTATAGCCCCAGCCCCGAGCATTTTATATATAGAGACAATTACGTGGCAGCCTCCAGGGACAATTAATTGTGCCTCCAGAGACACATAATTGTCCCAGGGACAATTAAGTGGCAGTCAAGTCCACCCAGCAAACTCAATAAGGGTTGAGATAAAAAGAGAGGATTGTAGCCAATCCCAAAAAAACAAATGCCCAATGTTTTCTCTGATATAAGGGAGGTGACTCAAAGTGGGGTAGGGAGGGAGAGCATGGGAGAAAACTTACCTCTAGATAGGGAATAGGGTGGGAGGGGTAGGGAGGGAGAAGGGGAATAGCTAGGATGGAGGAAGGAGATGGTCATCATTATGCAAAATACATGTATGAAGATATGAATTTGGTGTCAACATACCTTATATACAAACTGAGATATGAATAAATGATGGTATAAAGGTGTATTAAGAATTGTATGTGGGCTGGCTCAAGCGGTAAGGCGCTCGCCTGGCATTCGCCGGGCACTGGGTTCCATCCTCAGCACCACACAAAATAAAATAAAGATGTTGTGTCCACCGAAAACTGAAAAATAAATATTAAAAATTCTCTCTCTCTAGAAAAAAAAAAAAGAATTGTATGTGAAAAAAAATAAGAGAGCTCATGTATAATGGCATAATTTGGAGTGAATATACTTTACACACAGAGTTACGAAAAATTGTGCTGTGAATGGATAATTATAAATGTAATGCACTTCACTGTTGTCATGTTTGTAAGAAATAAATTTTTTTAAAAAATGGAAAAAAAAAAGAGAGAGAGGATTGGACGGGCTGTGGCTGGGGCTCAGTGGTAGAGCATGCTTCCCATGTGTGAGGCACTGGGTTCCATTCTCAGCACCGCATATAAATAAATGAATAAAATAAAAGTCTATCAACAACTAAAAAAAAAATTTTTTTAAAAAGAGAGAGGATTGGAAACACGGGAGGCTGCTTTAAAATCTGAAGAGAAAAGCATCACAGTACAACAGAGCAATCCTAACAGTTATTGAGGAGAAAGCTTATGTAGCAGGCCATGTAGGAACTATATTCTTCACCCATTTTGTAGATGAGCAAACGGAGGGAATCCTAAGGATTGAAGTTAGGTCTAGCAGGTAGTAACACTGTCATAGCCCAGTGTGTTGATCTATCCCATAGTAAGAAAATTATTTGTCAGCCGGACACAATGGCACACACCTGCAATCCCAGTGACTCAGGAGGCTGACACAGGAGGATCACAAGTTTGAGCCAGCCTCAGCAATTTGGCGGAGGTCCTCAGCAATTTAGTGGACCCTGTCTCAAGATAAAAAAATAAAAAGGGCTGGGGATGTAGCTCAGTGGTCAAGAGCCCCTGGGTTCAATCCCTGGTATCAAAAAATAATAATAATAATTTTTAAAAATTAAAAAACAAAAAGGGCTGCAGATGTGGCTCAGCAGTATAGCACCCTGTATTTAGTACTGTATCCCCAGTACTAAAACCAACAAGTCAACCAAAAAGGTGGGGAGGAGGAGCAAAGAACTGCAAAATGCCAGACTTCAGCATGTCGGGTTCCCTGGGGCGTGTCCTATGGGCAGAGCACAGAGAGGAAGCTAACGGGAAACGTGGTTGCCAAGTAAGGAATGGAGCTGGTAGGTTTGGATACAGTCTGAGTGTGACCCCCAGGGTTTCCAGTGGAGGGGGAGTGGGTCCGAGTGTGGCAAGGTTGAGAGGCAGTGAACTCTGAAGAGGGAGGACTCAGCCAGGCACAGTGGTACACACCTATAAGCCCAGCTTCTCAGGAGGCAGAAGGATCACAAGTTGGTGATCAGCCTGGGCAATTTGTCTCAAAATAAAAAATAAAAAGGACTGGGGATGTAGCTTAGTGGTAAAGTGTCCCCGGCATCATCATCATCATCATCATCATCATCATCATCATCATCATCGAGACGTAACTCAATGGTGAAGCACCCTGGGCCCAATCTCTAGTCTACACACCCAGGCAAAGAGGGGGAACATAGTAGAAGGTAATTAGGTTATGGGGCTCCACACTGATGAATGGATTCATGCTGGTCTCAGAGTGAGTTGAGTTTAGGGGAAAGGAATTCTCACTCTCTAAAAAGTTCTGCCACAGCAGGAGGTTCTATGTGAACCTGGTCCCTCCCGGGAATCTGTCTTGCTTCCTATCTATCTTCCACATGTGCTTCCATTATTGTGATGCCATCTGCCATGAAGCCCTCACCAGAGTAAACAGATGCTGGCACCACACTCTTGAGCCTCCAGAATGGCAGTTAAATAAACCTCTTTTACTTATAAAGTATCCAGTCTCCGGTATTTTGTTATAATCATACAAAATGTACTAAGGCACAGGCATATGCCAATTTCTTTTTTTTTTTTTTTGAGAGAGAGAGAGAATGAGAATTTTAATATTTATTTTTTAGTTTTCGGCAGACACAACATCTTTGTTTGTATGTGGTGCTGAGGATCGAACCCGGGTCGCACGCATGCCAGGCGAGCGCACTACCGCTTGAGCCACATCCCCAGCCCAGCATATGCCAATTTCAATATGGCATCCTGGTTCAGAAAGGGACATAATGAAATCTGAATAGATTCTTGAGTTAGTTAGTAGTGGTGTGCCAATGTTGGCTTCTTTAGTTAGGATAAATGTGTCACAGTAATATGACATGTGGGTAAAGGATGTACTAGAAATATCCACACTATCCTTCAACTTTTCTGTAAATCTAAAATTATTATTATTATTATTATTATGGTAGTAGGGATTGAACCCAGGGACACTTTACCACTGAACTACATCCTGGTCCTTTTTATTTTTTATTTTGAAACAGGGTCTCACTAAATTGCTGCAAATCTCACTAATTTGCTGAGGCTGGCCTTGAACTTGTGATCCTCTTGCCTCAATCTCCTGAGCCCCTGGGATTACAAGTGTGCATCACCATGCCTGGCTCAAATTAAAATAATTTTAAATTTAAAAATTCACTAAAAATTATTTAAGAGAGCATTTGTGACATGTTTACAAACATTCCTCAGAACAGGACCATTTACAATGGAAATAGCGAGGGCAGTGCTGTGTTTTGTGGACAGTCATTTCTTGGCAGACAAGATTATTAGTACCAACAATCACAGTGACTCACGTCACTAGCAGTCATGATAACCCAACCTCCATCCTAGGGACTTACACTGCGTGCCCATGTGTCATCTTCAAGACAACACTTAGGAACTAAGTAGCTGTGATTATTTTCCCAATTTCCAGATGAGGAAACTTTTTGAAATAGTGCCTGAATCTTGGTAGATGCTCAAAATCAAATCTTTTTATTATAGAGGCTAAGAAACTGGCCCGGATTGTGAACGGGAATCACAATTCAAATCCAAACTCTAAAAGGCTTTCAAATCCCAGCCTTGCCACTTACTAACTTTGTCCTTGGGCAAGTTTCTAAACCAAAACAAGCCTAGTGTCATGGAGTGGATTCCAAAAGTTTGTTTAAAGTTACAATGATTTAAATTGTTAAAAGACAATTATTAGGAGTATTGTTTGATAATTAAATATGTAATTATGCTTTAGCCAAGCATTAAATTAATTTTTAAATACAAAAAAGGACAATTCTTTATTAAATATCTCAAAACAGTTGAATTGAGTTGAATACCTTGAAAATACCCAGGCTGTTTAGTGCTGTATTGGGGATCCATAAAAAAGGACTGAAAAGAATAACCGTTTTTAAGAGTCCTTGGCTACGCCTTTGGGTGCCCAATTGCCAAATAAGAACAAGCAGAGACAACAGGGGAAACTGTTAACTCTGTTAACCATGGAAGCCACGAGGAGAAAACTGTTACGGACTCCCTTGGAATCGAATGTCTATAGCTCAAAGGACCAGGCAGACTCCCCCAGTGAGACCACTGCCTTAAGAGGGGAAGGTGGATTGTGGGGTGCAGTGGCACAATCCTGACATCTCAGTGACTCCAGAGGCTGAGGCAGGAGGATCCCAAGTTCACAGCCAGCCTCAGCAACTTAATGAGGCCATGAACAACTTAATGAGACCCTGTCTCAAAATAAAAAATAAAATGGACTAAGGATGTGCCTCAGTTGTAGAGTACCCCTGGGTTTAATCCCCACTGTCATAAAAGAAGGAAGGAAGGAAGGAAGGAAGGAAGGAAGGAAGGAAGGAAGGAAGGGAGGGAGGGAGGGAGGGAGGGAGGGAGGGAGGGAGGGAGGGAGACTGTCTAGTTGATTCCCCGGGGAGGATCATGTAAAATTAGACAATTGGAGGCAGAAAGAAAGGAGAGAAAGAAAATAGAATTCTATAAATAATTAAAATGTTTCTCCTAAGGCAGTCAGTTTTTGCACAAATGGATCAAAAGTTGAAAACGTTGTATAATATGTATATCCACATTATTTGAATAGTCTTTGGTCTACAAGAGTGAGATTTATTGCTTTTGGCTACAGAACTTTGCAAGATTTGCACAGCACAGGGTGAGCATATTATCTTCAATAGACCTTGTAAAATTCTAAATAGATGTAAGTTAAGGATTTTCTGAGTCTAACAGTCTAATACTTCCTTATCCCCCATTGTCCGAAATTTCTGAAATTACCTCCTGTATTTGGGGTGATGGCTAAAGAGAGTTCAATCTGTGGAATTTTCCCTGACTCCCCATGTCAACATTTACCAAATGCCCAAATGAATATCTTATAATCCTCATAATAAACTGCGAGGTAAACAATTTCCGTTTTGCAGACCAGAAATCTAAAGCTCAGAAAGATAAAATAACTACCTAAGATCTCAGAGCTAGTGAATGACTGAAGCAGGATTCACTTGGGTCTGTTAAAGACCTCAATATAATCATATATTCAAGAGCTTTTTTGTTTTGGGCAGTACTGGAGATCAAACTCAGGGCCTCATATATGCTAAGCAAGGGCTCTATTCATGAGCTATACCTCCAGCCCAAGAGTTTTTAAAATCCACCCACTCACCAACATGGTGGTATATGCCTGGAATCCCAGTGGATTGGGAGGCTGAGGCAGGAGAATCAAAAACGAGGCCAGGGCTGGGGTTATGACTCACCAGTAGAGTGCTCACCTACCACGTGCAAGGCCCTGGGTTCAATCCTTAGTACCACATAAAAATAATAAATAAATTAAATAAAGATATTTTGTCCAACTACAACTAAAAAATAAATATTAAAAAAAAGAAAATTCAAGCAAAAAATTTATTGAGGTCTTAAGCAACTTAGTGATACCTGTCTCAAAAAAAAGAGGGGCTGAGGATGTAGCTCGGTAGTAAAGCACCCTTGGGTTCAATCCCCATCACCAAAAAGAAAAAAGAAAAAAAATGCAGAGACACACACAAAGCTGTTTGTGTTGTCTATATCAGAGAGTAATCCATATACCACTGTGAGTAGTTTCCAAGAAGAACACTAGCTGATATTAAACCCATGCTTTTTCACATTTTGTTGATACACAAAGCAGGCTAAAATAAAATGTGGAAAGACCTCTTTCTCAGGAATTCCACAGATTACCAGCTAGTTCAGCAAGGTTGAGGTTAGTAAATGGAATAGATTAGACATAAATTAAGGCTGGCCAGCCACAGAACCTAATGCCATTGTTCTTAGACCATAACCAGACAGGTAGTATCAAAAATGCATTTAATCTACAATGGACCCTCATTTTAAAAACATACAAAAGGCATCCATAAACCCATAGAAATGGACAACCCTTCATATGTAGAGCATTTACTTGTCCTAAAATAAATCCATGGGAACATGTTTTGTTTTGAAGCAAGGACTGAACACAGGGGCACTTACCCACTGCCCCACATTCCCAGTCCTTTTTGTTTTTTTATTTTGAGACATGATCTCACTGTTGCTTAGGGTCTCAGTAAGTTGCTAAGGCTGGCCTCAAACTGGCAATCCTCCTGCCTCGGTCTCCCAAACTAGGATTACAGGTGTGCGCCACCCATCCCTGGCTGAGAGCAAATTTTATAAAACAGAAAGGTTAAGTCAGAACTCACTGAAAACACCGTATTCTTGTATCAGTCTCAATCAGCATATATGATACTAAAAAAAAAACCCAACAATCTGAGGAACTCCTAAGACATGTCAGATGAGCTCCAGGGCTTTGTGAAATGCAATTTAAAAACCCAAATCAAGTAAGCAATATTAATCAGCATTCCTTTGCATAAACTATCATTTAAATAATCTCCTAGGTGGGGACATTTGGTTAGATTTTTTTTTCATTTTTCTCCAGTTTAAATAATGCTGCAATTAATACCCTGAACATTCATTTTGGCATAATTCTTTATTTATTTCCTTAAAATAAATTCCTAGAAATTGCTAGGTTATTGTATAGATACATTCTTGAAGCATTTGGTAGGTGTTGCCAAAATGCCTTCCTAAGATTCAAATACAGGGTTGAGATTAATATCTCTACAGCAGTTTCTAGGATTCTTCTCAGAATAATTTAGAGGAAAAGAAATAGATTTAGATCCAGAAATCTGGGTTTGAGTCCCAGTTTCAACATTATTAGCCCTGCAACACTGGGCAAGTCACTGCACCCTTCCATTTCTCCATTTCCTTATCTACAAATCAGGTAAGCAGGGCATGGTGGAGCACGCCTGTAATCCCAGCAACTCAGGAGGCTAAAACAGGAGGATCCCAAATTTGAGGTCAGCCTCAACAATTTAGCAAGGCTCTGTCACAAAATAAAAAACAAAAAGGACCGCTGGGTTCAATCCCCAGTATTACAAATTACAGAAAAAGAAAAAAGAAACCAATCTTTAATTATAAATCAGGTACGATATCAGTGCTCACCTCAGGGCTACTATAAGGATTTGATGGATTAATATTTCTTAAGCTCTTACAATGGAATCTGGATCAGAGTAAGCCTTTCTTAAGTGTTCATGATTACAAATAATTGTGGTTCTTAGACTTTGAGACTTAAATAATTAGTTTGGGGATTTTTTTTTCAGTACTGGGAATTGAACCCAGGGCCTCATGCATGCCAGGCAAGTGTTCAATCACCGAGATACACCCCAGCCCTTTTTTAAATTTTGAGACAAGGTCTTGCTAAATTGTTGAGGTTGGCCTCAGATTTTCAATTCTCCTGCCTCAGCCTATTGAATAACTAAGACTACAGACATGTAGGACCATGCCCAACTTCAAAAATAAGTTAAAAAAAGAATTAAGGACCAGGCATGGTGGCACATGCCTGCAATCCCAGCAGCTCAAGAGGCTGAGACAGGAGGATCACGAGTTCCAAAGCCAGCCTCAGCAAAAGCGAGGTAATAAGCAACTCATTGAGATCCTGTCTCCAAATAAAATACAATATAGGGCTGGGGATATGGCTTAGTGGTCAAGTGCTCCTGAGTTCAATCACCCCCCCCTCAAAAAAAAGAATTAAGGAATTGTTTGATTTTTTTTTTACTTTTCCCAAATAAAAACATTTTTTAAACCCAGTACTTTCTATCATAGAAAAATATATATTTCAGTTACAACAAAAAATGAAAGGCAAATAACGTCAGAATAAAAATTTTATTATTATATTTAGCTTTGAGAAGATTTTTTATCTTATACTTATTTTTCTCATTTCTCCTTGGATAGTGAACATGTTACCTGTTCACTGTATTTGAGAACCACTTGTCCCATATTTTCCAAGACCCTTACATTTCTATTTTAATTAATTAATAGTTAAATACCTTTGATCTTTTAAAAATTAGTCATAGAATTTGGACAGTAGCTTTTGTGAGATATGTGAACAAAAGATAATAGGATCATAAAGTGAGCTTACTGGCTTTGCCTGAGCCAATAATAAAGGAAACAGACACATTCTTTTATAGAGCTCTGGAAGAAAATAAAAGTGAAGCCAAAACTGATTCTTTGGCCAGGAAACTTGGCTTCCCTGCCTTAATTAAGATAAAGGAGTTTCTAAAAGCTGTTAAAGTAGAAGTGAAATTTCTGAGCACCTAAGGGGCAAATCATTCCTAGAAGAGCCAGGAATATAATTAACTCAAAGCAAGACCTGAAAAGAACACAGAGATGCTCAGAGAAACCACACAGACATCGTTCTCGGTTGATCAATCTGTGACTGTGTCCATTTTGAAACAATTTTTTTAGATGAACGAATATTGCTATCAAATTACTTACTGAGTGGTTCTCTAAGTGATTTGCTATTGGGCAGGCATCTCTATAACATCTCATAATCATAACTAGCATGTAATGAGAGCTTACACTCTTCCCTGCACTGTATTATCTCATTGCACATCCCAGCCATTCTTAGTGATAAGAGAGTATTATAATTTCAATATTGATAGTAAAGAAACCAAGACCTAGACAAGTTAAATAATTTACTTAAAGTTTACACAGATGAAGCCAGAACACCAATTCAGTCTGGTTGATTTCAAAGTTCTTTTTTTTTTTTTTTTTTGAGAGAGAGAGAGGGAGAATTTTTAG
The DNA here is from genome assembly GCF_052094955.1 of Ictidomys tridecemlineatus. Taxonomy (NCBI): domain Eukaryota; kingdom Metazoa; phylum Chordata; class Mammalia; order Rodentia; family Sciuridae; genus Ictidomys; species Ictidomys tridecemlineatus. The sequence goes on along the minus strand of NC_135482.1, from coordinate 25,250,529 downwards.
TATTTATTTATTTTTTTTTTTTTTTAGTTTTTGGCGGACACAACATCTTTGTTGGTATGTGGTGCTGAGGATCAAACCCAGGCCGCACACATGCCAGGCGAGCGCGCTACCGCTTGAGCCACATCCTCAGCCCCTCAAAGTTCTTATTCTATGGATTTTCTTTCTTTTTTCAGGGCTAGGGATTGAACCTAGAACATCACACATGCTAGGCAAGTGCTCTGCCACTGAGCTACATTCCAGTCCTTTCTTATTTATTTTATTTTCAGACAGGTGTCAATAAATTGCTGAGGCTGGCCTCACACTTGCAATCCTTCTGCCTCAGTCTCATGAGTAGCTGGGCTTACCGGCTTGTGCCACTATGCCCAGAGTTCTTATCCCTAACCAGTGTGCCATACTAGACCCTATTCTTCCTCCCCTGCCCCATTGTGCTAGGGATTGAATCCAGGGATGCTTTACATCACCAAGCTATTATAAGTTGGTTTTTTTTTTTTTTTTTTGGAGGGTTGTTGGTTTTTTTTTTGTTTTTTTTTTTTTTTTTGGTACCGGGGATTGAACTCAGGGGCACTTGACCACTGAGCCATATCCTTAGCCCTTTTTGTATTTTATTTAGAGACAGGGTCTCACTGAGTTACTTAGTGCCTTGCTTTTATGCTGAGGCTGGCTTTGAATTCAATATCCTCCTGCCTCAGCCTCCGGAGCCGCTGGGATTACTGGTGTGCACCACCATGCCTGGCGCCCTTTTAAGTTTTTATTTTGGAAGAGGGTCTTAACAAGTGGCTCAGGGCCTTGCTGAATTGCTGAATTTGGCCTCAAATTTGTGATCCTCTTGCCTCAACCTCCCAAGACACAGGGATTACAGGCTTGAGCTATCACACCCAGCCTATTTTTTCAGGGGAGGTGGTTACTGGAGATTGAACCCACTGAGCCACATCCTCAGTCCTTTGTTGTTTTTTTTTTATTTTAAATCAGGGTCTTGCTAAGTTGCTTAGGGCCTTGCTAAATTGCTAAGACTGGCTTTGAATTTATGATCCTTCTGCTTCAGCCTCCAGTCACTGGGATTACAGGCAAGCGCCACCATGTCCAGCATTTTCTTTGTCTTTCCCCTAGATCCTTTGAATGTTAATTGCCTAAGGCATAGTTCTCCACTTACTCCCACACTCCAATTCCATGCACCATTCATAAAATGATGCAATAGCGAAGGTTGGCTGCTTCACCATGAACACAGTGACTTTTCTCAAACTTCTTTCACTCAGGTGCAAACACCAAACACTGATCAAAGGACATGGACAAATGCAGTATGACTGAGAACTATATCTCACATATTGTTTTATAATGTCTGTGACAGAGTGAGCTGTACCTTTGTCCCTGTGGTTTTGGAAATATAACTCTAGGGAACATGAAATATAAAATGATGTCGCCCGGTTTCAGTAAGGCTTGTTTGGGTGTGATTGAATGTGTGATTGAAAGCCAATTTTGGGGGCTGGGGATGTGGCTCAAGCGGTAGCGCGCTCGCCTGGCATGCGTGCGGCCCGGGTTCGATCCTCAGCACCACATACCAACAAAGATGTTGTGTCCGCCGAGAACTAAAAAAAATAAATATGAAAAATTCTCTCTCTCTCTCCCCCTCCTCTCTCACTCTCTTTAAAAAAAAAAAAAAAAAAGAAAAGAAAGCCAATTTTTGCCATTTTAAAAAACATAACAGGGCTGGGGTTGTGGCTCAGTGGCAGAGCCTTACACATGTGAGGCACTGGGTTCCATCCTCAGCACCACATAAAACAAATGAATAAACAAAATAAAGATAAAAAATCCAATCAAATCACAGGTTGGATTCAAAAGAGATGTCATTCTCCTACTTAGAATCTCATTTTATAAAACCACTAAAATATACCCTCTGGAGAACACTTAACAAGAGCTAGGCTCTAAAGAAATTAAAGAATCTACAGAAAATACAAAGATGCACCTGAAAATAGTTTGTATCCTCTCCTTTGTGTGAAACTCAATTACACAGCAAGCAAACAAATGGAGCAAACAATGAAAATGGCACATGGGATTTTTTTTTTTGCAATTACAATAAACTGCACTCTCAGACAAAAAGACCATTTATGCAGCAATTGCATCTAATGATTTGCCTTGTTCTCCCATCAGGCTATTTCTGATTTTTAAAATGCTTTCCTTGGAGCCTCACACCACTAAACCCAGTCATTAACTCTGTTATAACAAAAAAAAATTCTTTCTCCCCATAAATGCAAACCAAACAATAATCATGTTCTTATCTTGCTCATTCGACCAAAACCTTAAAAACTTTGACAATACTAAGAAAGATAATACAGTATTTGCATCTTTTAGAAATATGTCATTGAACCTACAGTGACTTTTCTCTTTGTTTTAACTTAACCACTACTAATATGTTGTTTTAGAATAGGAAAACAAGCTACTATACAGGTACAAACCTCCTAAAAAAATACCAAACATACATCAACCAGGTTACACTTCAAAATCTTAAAATACTGGCAGGGCGCAGTGTTGCACACCTATAATCCCAGAGGCTTAGGAGGCTGAGTTAGGAGGATTGCAAGTTCAAAGCCAGTCTCAGCCATTTAGTGAGACCCTAAGCAACTCAGTGACATCTGTCTTTAAATAAAATACTAAAAAGAGCTGGGGATATGGTTCAGTGGTTAAGCACTTCTGGGTTTAATCCCTGGTACAAAAAAAATAAATTAATTAAAATAAAAATTTAAAATACTAAACTTGGAATGGTGACACATGCCTGTAATCCCAGAGATTCAAAAAGCTGAGGCAAGAGAATGGTAAATTCAAGGACACTCTGGACAATTTAGGAAGATTCTGTCTGAAAATAAAAAGTAAAAAAGGTATAACTCAGTGGTAGAGCACCCCTGGGTTCAATCCTCAGTACTATAGAAAATATATAAGTAAATAAATAGTAATCTCCTTTTATATTTAAAATATGACTCTTGAACAATTAGCCTCCAAAAGACAAAAAAAAAGGAAAAGAAAAAATTTTAAAACATCTCTGTGGATTATACATGCTCAGAAGAATGATACAAAGAGAAGTTGACTTCATTTAGAGGTATAATATATATTAGAATGAATATATATATGTATTCTAGCAAAATTTTGGGATGATCTATGAATAAAAGATAGTATAACCTTGTGTCCTTCATTTTATTTTATTTATGTATTTACTTTTAATTATTATACATATTTTGGATAGGGGGGACCAGGTATTGAAACCAGGGGCACTTAACCACTGAGCCACACCCCCAATTAAAAAAAATTATTTTGAAACAAGTCTAAGTTGCTTAGGGCCTCACTAAGTTGCTGAGGCTGGCTTTGAACTTGCAATTCTCCTGCCTCAGCCTCCCGAGCACTGGGATTACAGATGCACACTACTGTGCCTGGCCTTGCATGTTATTTTTAAACATACTTTTGATGCTTTACTATAACAGCTCATGCATAAGGCATCCTGGAATTCTATGGAGCCTTTCTTTTCTGTGTGCTCCAGGTGGAGTAGGAACTTGTTACTATCAGAGTAGGAGGTGCGAAGTGAGAGTCACAAATATGGAGAGCACTGAGGTAGATCCTTAGTGCCTATCTGATCTCATCAGAAAAGAAAAAAAAATGCCTAAGGTTATACTTGGGATAGTAAAATAGGACCCGAGAAAAGTAAATACCATAGATGCTGATGCTGAAAGGTATTTCAAGTTGCCTCAGGGGCGTTTTTCCTCCCTCTATCTTGCTGCATGCTGCTTTTCTTTTCTTTTCTTTTTATGTTTGGTGCTAGACATGAAGCCCAGGGTCTTACACATGCTAAACACTTGCTCTACCATGGAGCAAGCCCCTTTCTGCCAACTCTTTGATGTCCAGACCCAGTCTCTCTTCTGAACACATTGAATAAAACCATTCCTTTCTCTTTTGACTCTTCTGTCTCTAGGATCCAACCATCTTACTTGTAAATGAACTTTCTTCCTCTCATTGTTTGGGCTTAGACTCAGAAGATATCGTGTTAGGTAGCTTGCCATGTCTGTAACAAATACCTGAGATGATCAAGATATAAAGAGAAAAGGTTTATTCTGGCTCACCATTTTGGAGGTTTCAGTCCATGATCAATAGGCCTTGTTGGTTTTAGGTCTGTGGCAGCACATCATAGTCAGCGAGCATGATGGAACAAAACCCTTTACCTCGTGGCCAGGAAGCTTAAGAGAGGAAGAGGAAGAGGTCCGGTCCCATTATCTCCTTCAATTTCACAATCCAATGACCTGAAGCTCTCCACCAGGCCCACAATTTAAAAGTTTCTACCATCTCTCAATAGCACCAAGTTGGGGGCCAAGCCCTTAGCTCCTCAGCATCTGAAGGATAGTTAAGATCCGAACTATAGGTGAAGTCTATGTATGTGAAGTGTAAATGGCTTGTCACCAATGCTCTACACCTCCAAGGTAGATTTAATTGGTTTAATATGGAACAATTCCTTAAGCAAAAAGATACTAAATATCAATGAAAAATTGGTGGGACTTCCTCCCCGTTTCCCACCCGCAATACTGGGGTTGAATTTAGGAGTACTCTATCAATGAACTATATCCCAGCCCTTTTTATTTTCTATTTTGAGACATGGTCTCACTAAGTTGCCTGGGCTGGCCTCCAACTGGGAATCCCCCTGCCTCAGCCTCATGAGTAGCTGGGATTTATAGGCATATGCTGTCTCACCGAGCTTGGTGGTGAGATGTGAAGTTCTTCTGCCACATTCAAAATAGATTCTGCCATTTACTTTCTTCCATGCCTACTTATTGGTGAAAGCTTTGGAGTAATATCTATACAATTAGATGGTAAAGTATAAGAGGCCTCATCCCCTGACAATCCTTTTTCAGGAGACAATGCAGTATGGTGGAAAGAGCACTGGGATTTGGAGTCAGACAAACCTGCAATCCAAGGCATTTGCCAATATTGAGTCTTGGGCTAGTTACTTTATATTTCTCTGGGCTTCAAGAGCCTTCATCTGTCAAATGGAAAAATGATGCCAGCTTCCAAGGTTATAGTGAAGATAAGATAACATGGAGAATCCCAGGCAGACTATAAGACCAAAAAGCAGACATGAAGGAAATTTTCTGGAGGAAAAAGTATGACAGGTTCTGAAGTTTGAAGGAACAAGAGGAAATATTTATGAGATCTCTGAAAACTTCATCTTGAGCCAGGTATGAACATAAGGACAGGAATCATTTGGTTGGTGAATTCCTTTGTCCACTGGGTGCAAACTGCTCTTCTAGACCAGCAAGGGAGAGAGAGAGGCCCATACCTGACTGACCCCAATGCAGGGACATGACGTGGGTGTTCTTATTGTTAGTTAAGAGAGAAGGGAAAGCTGGAGATGAGAGAAGCTCACAAAACAGAAGCTCATGTTTTGTGTTTCTTGTTTCAGGTTGAGTCACAATAGCCAGAGAGGGGATTAGAGAAGGACATTGCAGAGGAGTCTCAGAGCCACATAGGGTGGTTATGCAGTGAGGAGTAACTGCACTTGCTCTGGAAACTGGTGGAGTGGCGGTCTGCATAGTCATTGTGGAAAGGGCTCAGAATGGCAGGGATCTGGGAAGAGGGTGCTTTCAGGTCACAAGACATTCCAGACCTTCAAGACTGGCTGGACTAAGGGCTGGGGTTGTGGCTCAGCGGTAGAGCGCTTGCCTAGCATATGCGAGGCCCTGGGTTCGAGCCTCAGCAGCACATAAAAATAAATAAATAAAACAAGACTGGCTGGACCATCTCAATGTGAATGGCTTAAAAGACTGCCAATTTGAGAGAGTGGTTTAGTTAGAGGAAAGAATCTACAAGATTGTAGAGAAAGTATTCAGTTACTAAGTCCTCCCTGAGATGGAATAAGGAAATCATATTTATGGTATATTCGGCAATGCACATAACTAGTCTCCATGGGCATGGTAGTCTCTTCCTGTAGTCCCAGCATTAGGGAGGCAGAGAAGCAGGATTTCAAACACTTGAGCTCAGGAGTTCAAGACCAGTCTGGACAATACACCAACCCCATCCCAAAAGGAAAAAAAAAAAAACGTCCTGGGGACTCTGTTTTGTTTTTGCAATTCTGGGGATTGTACCAAGGGGCTTGCGCACACTAGGCAAATATTCTACCACTGAGCTATATCCCCAGCCCTCACTAAAAACATTTTTTTTAATTTAATTTCAATGTTTCAAATATAAATATTTTTAAATATAGGTTATAGCAAGTACCATGTCCTGGATATTTCCTGTGTGTAAGTAATGACTTAAGTGCTTTACAATAACCCTATAAGATAGGCAGTGTTATTATCCCCACTTTACAAATGAAGAAACAGAAAGAGAGAGGCTAAATAACTAGCTGATGGCCGCACAGCCAGTATATGGTGGAGCTGGGCTTTGGATCCAGTCTACAACTCCAGAACCTGAATTCTTACTTTGCAGCCTAAGTGCCTATTGAAGCTCTACATGGTTCTGTGAACATTCCAAAACATTTACTATACAATGATAAACTTGGACATTTAACAATTTTAGCCAGTCACTGTGGCACATACCTGTAATCCCAGCAATTTAGAAAGTTAAAGTAGGAAGATTGCCAAATTTGAGGCCAGTTTCAGCAACTTAGGGAGATCCTCCCTCAAAAAAAAAAAAAAAAAATAGGAGGCTGAGGATATAGTCAGCAGTAAAATGTCCCTGAGTTCAATCCTCTATACAAAGAAAAAGAAAAAAGAAAAAGAGTTTTAGGGCTGGATTTGTGACTCAGTGGTAGAGCACTTGCCAGCATGTATGAGGCACTGGGTACAGTCCTCAGCACCCCTTTAAAAAAAAAAAAGTTAAGAGTTTTAGGTTTTGAAGGGAACTTTGAGATATTTAATCAATTCCAATAATTCTACAAATAAGAAATTGAGCTATCCCAAGACACTGACTAAGCCATAACTCAAACACCAGTAGTTCTCTTAAAAACTGCAGATGTTTTGAAATAGACCTCGATGTATGTGTGCTATTGTTGATGATGATGTTCTATGGTGTGTGTGTGTGTGTGTGTGTGTGTGTGTGTGTGTGTGTTTGTGTTTCTGTACGTTACATTCCTAGAAGTGGGGAATGAACCTAGGGTCACTTTATCAATGAGCTATATCCCCAGTACTTCTTAGTTTTTGTTGTTGTTGTTGTTGTTGTTGTTGTTTTGGTTTTTTTGAGACAGAGTTGCTAAATTGCTAAGGCTGGCCTTGAACTTTAGATCCTCCCACCTCAGCCTCCCAAGTTGCTGGCATGACAGGCATGTACCAGCACACCCAGTCAATGATGTCTTAATTTAAAGATATCCTTGGCAAATAAATTTCTATTTTAAAGCCTGGTCATCCAAAACTGAATTTATTTTTCTTCTTATGCAGAAGCAAAGCCTTTTTAAAAGTAATTAAAAATAAAAGCATTTTCCTAAAAAGCAAAACTATTCAAAAATCAAGATTATAGAATAAGGCCATTGGCTGAAAATAATAGCAACATAAAGTTTAGCTTGTGACTTTTTGTGTTGTTTTATTTTTATCCTCATATCCTTAATGAGATCACTTTTTTCATGATCAGTTTATTGATCATTTGTAAAGTTTACTTTTGTAAGAAAAGACCATTTATTTTCCCTGTACAATGACGAAATTTTCTTCATTAATAATTAAACAAATACAGATTAAAAATAGGTATCATGTTTAAACTACGAAGTTGACCAAGAGCAAAGATTTCCCCCTCCCCGGTTCTCAATTTTGGTCATAGTGTGAAAAAACAAGCTTATATATCCTTCCAGATAGAATGAGAAGATCAGATAGTATATTTGCTTGAGTGGTTCTTTGACAATTAAGAAACGAACTAAGGCAGGTTTTCTAGGTACCATTTGGCAACATTCCTTAAAATGTTCGTTTATTTGACATAGCAATTCCACTTCTAGGAATGTAACCTGCAGAAACAATAAATCCTTACATGCAGAGACTTCTTATAATGATATTGATAACAGAGTTGTTTGTATTAAGAAGGAAGGAAGATAGGAAGGGAATAGATGAAATAAAAATCTCCATCAATAAGAACTGGTTAAATGAATAAATATGGGGCAGTGCCTGCATAAACAGCAATATTACTTTTCCAGTGAAAGGGATATTATAGCCGAATATAATGTGGCATGGCTGTAACCCCAGCAATATGGGAGGCTGAGGCAGGAGGATCACAAGTTTGAGGCCTCAAGCAACTTAGCAAGACTCTGTCTCAAAATTAAAAAATAAAAAGGGCTGGGATATAGCTTAGTAGTAAAACAAATCTGGGTTCAATCCCTAGTTAAAAAAAAAAAAAAAAAACTCATCAAGGACTAAGGTTATAATTTACGGTAGAGTCTTGCCTAGCCCACACAAGGCCCTGCGTTCAATCCCTAGCACCACAAAATGAAAAGAAAACATAAAAAATGTTTGCTTAAAATATATACATTCCATTTTATGTAAATTATCTCAATTTAAATAAGAAATAAAAATCTTCAAATGTACAGCAAGACTTCAGTTTCATAATAAAAATTATATGAACATGCAGAAAAGGATTTGGACATTTTGAGTTGGTGGGATTGGGCCATTTTTTTTTAAACATTGTCCCCCTAACTTTTCTTAACCAGCAAAATAGCAATTAAGATAAAACAATGATAGAGATGTATCCAATGTGCTTCAGTGAGCCTCTCTTACCCTGACTAGATGTTCCTTCACCACCCCAAAGTTAGTGTGCAGTTACCCAGAGCATCATGGAGCCTCCCGGGGTTTCATGGAGAGATACCAGTGGAGTCCTAGACCTTGTGGAGGTTCCTTATGATGGTCATTTTTTTTTTTTAATACAGTTCCAAATGCCAATGTCAATCCAAGAATTAGAGCATTTTGAAGCAACCCTGAAATAGATTTTATTTCTACAGCCCAAACCCCTTCCAGGTCCAGATGAAAAAGTTTCACATTCTTGAATGCGAATGCTTTATGGCCTGAAAAGTAGCTATTCCTTTGCGTGTGTCCTGCCAGGCTTCTAAGAATGGTTTTACCACTAGTTCCAACCCCACAAACAACCACGCCTATCACTCCAGCAGGCCTCTTGCAGATAAGTCAGCTGGTTTTCATGTGACAGGGAAATCTTCTATGCCAGGTGCGCTCACAGCCAAGGCTGGGTGTCCCTACCTCATGCAGGTGGCTGCTCATATTCACATGCCATCCACAAATCTCAGCACAGGCTTTTGGGTAAACTGTGCTGGCACAATTACAATTAACAATAACTGTGCAAACAACCATGGGACAGTTAGTTGAAAAGTCAGGGAGAGGGCTGGAGATGTGGCTCAAGCGCTAGCGCGCTCGCCTGGCATGCGTGCGACCCGGGTTCGATCCTCAGCACCACATACCAACAAAGATGTTGTGTCCGCCGAGAACTGAAAAATAAATATTAAAAACTCTCTCTCTCTCTCTCTCTCTCTCTCTCTCTCCCCCTCTCTCACTCTCTCTTAAAAAAAAAAAAAAAAAAGTCAGGGAGAGAGGGAACAGTCACAATAAAATAAGACACAAGTGTACTCCTCCTCCTTAAAACCCCTGCAGGACAGATAAGAATGGAGAGTAGGTGGGAACAGGTGAGAAGACAAATCTAGCTTTTCCTTGGGATGCAGACAAAGAAGCTGTTAAACAGTGCTAAGAGAAGCTCACCCCCAACAACCTGAACTGGAGCCAGGAGTGAAACCAAATGTCCGTGGGATTCAAATCTCTGACCCACAGCTTAATGAAAACTGTCCCACAGGGTCATCAGAATTATTTGATCTAAACTGCATTCAACTTCCCTTTCCCACCCACGCTACTGCTTCTTTTGCAAAGTCCTATCCCAGGGAATGTTCACCCACCAAACTCTTTACCAGAGCAGCAGCCTAGAAGGCTTTCGGACTTACTCTTCCTTCACATTGCATGCCACCAGGTGCCAGGACCTGTGGATTCTGTCTTCTAATTATCTCCTTGATCAGCCCTCCCTGCTGGGTCATGCTGCCAACTGACACAAGATCCATTCTCCACTTTGGTGATCCACCTTTCTATTTATTTCCTGGGGGGCAGGGTATTGATGATGAATCCAGGGATACTTTACCACTGAGCTACATCCCCAATCCTCTTTATTTTGAGACGGGGTCTTGATAAATTGCTGACAGTCTCACTAAATTGCCCAGGCTGGCCTTCTGGCCTTGAATTTGCACTCTTTCTGCATCAGGCTCCATAGTAGCTGGGATTACAGCATGTACCACGGGCCGGCCAACCTTTTTTAATTGTAAATCTGATCGGCTCACACCCCTATTTCCATGGTTCTCCATTAACCTCTCCCAGAAGTTTCTTTTTTGCAGGGCTGAGGATTGAACCGGGCCACCACTGAACTACATGCCCAACCCTCTCCTAAAGGTTTTTTTTTTTTTTTTTTGGTATGGGGAATTAAATTCAGGGGCACTGAACCACTGAGCCACATCCCCAGCCCTTTTTTGTATTTTATTTATAGACAGGGTCTCACTGAGTTGCTTAGCCCCTTCACCATGGCTGAGGCTGGCTTTGAACTCTCGATTCTCCTGTCTCAGCCTCCCAAGCTGCTGGAATTACAGGCGTGCACCACCAGAAGTTTCTTGACACAATCTCAAATGTTTGTGTGACCAGGCAGTTAAGAGTGTGAAGTCATGAGGTTCAGTATAGCAAAATAGGAGGCTGTGTGGATCTGGAGAAGGGCTATACCCACGTAAAAGCATTCAATTCTAAAACTATATAAAAGCAGCTGCGCTGGCCTGGGAAAATTCTTTTCTGATGTCATTCCAGTACTCCTGTCGACACTTCAGTACTAACATCCAAACTCCCCACTCTGCTATAAGGGAGGCCAGCTTCTCTGACTTTCTCTTCAGTTGCTTTCTCCACAAGCAACTTTCATTTTCCTGAAGCTTCTTTTTCACATAGCGGTGCCTGTGAACCTGATCTTCTCTGTCTGGGTCCCTCTCTCTCTTTCCCAGCCTTGTTTGGAAATTTTCATTTCAAGACCTCCTCTGGCAGTCTTTGTGGAGCCCCGGGGAGAGCTGAACTTTGGACATACATCTATCATTTTTCTTCTTTCCCAGCTTTCAAATATTTATTTTTCTTTCCTGCAAGTAGTATTTAGGAGACTTGTCTTATAATTGCACAAATTGTATGTTATGAAATAAACAAAGAAGGCAAAATTTCCTAGAGCCAGTATTCCTTTCCAACATTTTAAATAAGATTGAGAAAACATCATTTGCATCACAAGACATCATCTTTACTTTTTAAAAAAATTTTGGTGTAGTTGGGGAGTTAATAGAGATTTCAAGGGCCTTTATGTCCTCAACTAAGCTTTACCCCCTAAGCTATTGTTGAATATTGTTACAACAAGCTATTGCCAGAAAAAGCTGCTTTAAGCCTTGATCAATTCACAAAGAAATATTAAGGAGGTAATATTAATCATTATGTAATTTTAGTCTTAAAAATAGAGAAAAGAGCTGAGTGTGGTCGCTTGGGAGACTGACACAGGAGGATCACGAGTTCAAAACCAGCCTCAGCAAAAAATGAGATGCTAAGCAACTAAAACGATGTCTCTAAATAAAATACAAAACAGGGCTGGGGATGTCCATGGTCGAGGGCCCCTGAGTTCAATCCCTGGTTCCAAAAAAAATAATAAAGAAAGAAAGAAAAGAAAAAGAAAAAAAGAAGAGGTTATGCCAGGCACAGTGACACATGCCTATAATTCCACCTACTGTGGAGGCTGAGGCAGGAGGATCGCAAGTTAGAGGCCAGCTTCCACAATTTAGCAAGACTCCATCTCAAAATAAAAAATAAAAAGGGCTAGAGATATAACTCAGTGTTAGAGCACCCCTGGGTTCAATCCCCAGTTTTGTGTGTGTGTGTGTGTGTGTGTGTGTGTGTGAGAGAGAGAGAGAGAGAGAGAGAGAGAGAGAGACAGAGACAGAGACAGAGAGAGAGAGAGAGGAAGAAAGCAATTACATGCTCCAGTCCTTTTTAAAACTCACTCTAAGAAATAAAAGGGAGCTCAACTCCACTCCTACAACTGGGTTACCAGCTCCACTGGCTTAAGTACCTGAGTGCTTAGCCACATGAAATAGTTCTCTGTCTCAGAACTTGTCCAAAGGATCTCTCCTACCTGCAGAGATGGAAGTAAGGAAAAAAGAATCTTTCCTGTACCTTTAGGTTTGACCTGCCCTATTTTTTCCTTCCTTCCTGTTGATTGATTTAGGCTCTCAGGAAGGTAAAGAAATAAAATAGTAGTTGGAAAGGGAGGAGATAGTGAAGGATGAAGGGGAGGGCATTAATGGGTACTTCTGAGCCACAAATGCCTGTTGGAGGCTGAGGTTAAAGGAAGTTAACTGCAAAGCTATAGTCACAGCGCCTCTTCTTGCTTTGCACACTAACACGCTGAGCTTCTGGTTTAACTTGAGTGGTCTGCAGTGAACTCATTCAATGCACATCAGTTCCTCCAAAAATTATATATATATATATATTTTTTATCATTGTTAGGAGTATAAGTGTTTGTATTTTTATCAACCAATGTGAAGACACACACACACATACAAGAACCATTGGTATTGGTATTCTGTTTTGCAGTACTGGGGATTGAACCCAGAGACACTTTTACCACTAAACTACATCCTCAGCCTTTTTAATTTGTTTGTTCATTCATTCATTCATTTTGGGTACCTGGGATTGAATTCAAGGTCACTTGGCCACTGAGCCACACCCCAGCCTTACTTTGTCTTTTATTTAGAGACAGGATCTCACTGAGTTGCTAGAGCCACACTTTTGCTGAGGCTGACTTTGAATTTGCAATCCTCCTATCTCAGCCTCCCAAGCCACTGTGATTACAGGCATGCCCCACTGTGCTGGGCTTTTATTGTTTGACAGTCTCTGCCTAAATTGCCCAAGCAATTTGTACCAGGGATTGAACCAAGAGGTACTTAATCACTGAGCCACATCCCCAGCCCTTTTATTTTTTATTTTGAGAAAGGTCTTGCTAAGCTGCTTAGGGCCTTGCTAAATTGCTGAAACTAGCCTTGAACTTTTGGTCCTCCTGCCTCAGCCTCTGGAGTAGGTGGTATTATACCACACCTGACTAGAGGAATCTATTTTAATAAAGATAAACATGTTTATGATAGAAAATTTGAAAAGTACAATAAAGTGTAAAGAAAAAAAAACCACCCAAAGAAAATAATATTAACAACTTTTTTTTTTTTTTTTTTTTTATGCTGGGCACATGCCTATAATCCCAGCAGCCAAGGAATACTAGGGCAGGAGGATTGCAAGTTTGAAGCTAGCCTTAGCAATTTAAGAGGGGAGCTAGGAATGTAGCTCAATGGTAAAACAACTCTGGATTCAACCCACCACTGCAAAAAATATATATAAATAAATTCTTACATTGGAATCTTTACACTGATGTGAGTGTATTATGTTAATAATCTTTTATGCTTAAAAAACTTTGTAACAAATTTTGCCTTGTTTTTAGAAACTACTTAAACATTGTTTAAGGTACTCCTTAAAGTAGATATTTCATAATTTTTTCAACTAGGCATTTAATCTTTAACCAAACATTCTGGAATAATAATATACAGTTTCAACTTTGTAAAGCCTCTCAATACAGCAATGAGTAAATAAGAACTCTTGAAAGATGCTGCAGGCTGCAGTAGTTAGGAAGTATTTAAGTCACTGGTTTCCTTTAGCCAAGAAAACCAGGTACAATATCACTAAACTATGGACAAAAGCAGAAAATACCCTGAAACTTCCTCAAGAATAATGTATGTCTTGAGCATGTCTTGTGGTGAGGATCGGACTAGTCCTAGGAAGGCCTTGGGGGAAGAGAGGAGCCTTAAATAAGGAGAATAAATATACAAGAGATGGTCTAACTACAGCAACTTGGGGAAAAGTGGGAAAACCACAGGCTGTTATGTGGCACCTGAAGTTTCCCTTCCCATGGCTGTCTTGGGTGGTAACTGGTCTCTGATAACCTTGCTGCAAATCCTTACATTTAGGTGGAACATCTTTATTTTTTATGTATTTAATTTTTATACTGAGGATTAAACCCAGCAGCACTTTACCACCGAGTTTATTTGTTTTTACATTTATTTTTTTGAGACAGGGTCTTACTAAGTTGCTAAGGCTGTCCTTTGTAACCGAAAGCTGTCCTTGTTCTCAACACCAATCCAATAAGGAAGACAGGTCTTGAAAAAAAAAGAAGGTTTATTGCTTTGCAGGCAAAGGAGAAACACAGAGGACTCTTGCACCAAAGGCTGTGATTCTGCCCATCTGTGGGAACAGGGGGGCTTTTATAGAGGTGATTCAGAGAAGATGAGATTAGGGAGGAGAAGATCAGGGAAGAGAAGTTTAGGGTAAAGAAGAACACGGAGGAGAAGTTTAGGGAAAAGAAGATGGGAAGAAGAAAAAATATATATGTAGATTTTGAAGCCACAAGGGATATAGTCAAAGCACCAAGTGAACCTACCTTGTTATACCCTGATTTTGCAATCCTCCTGCCTCAGCCTCCTGAGTTGCTGGGATTGCAGACGTTGTTCCACTGTACCCAGCTAAGCAGAATGCTTTTAAATAAATAACTGAAACAACCATTTGCTGACATAATCTCCTGCCTATCCTAATTTTTTTTTCACCAAATCATTCACATTCTTCTATACTGTTTAGACTACAAGCAGCCAGATGTTATTACACAGAATCCATATGGCTGCTCGTCATTACAGTGGAAATCCTTTCAAAGTGATTATAGGGTTTAGGCTTTTTTTTTTTTTTTAAGTATTTGGGATTGAGCCAAAGAGGGCTCTACCTCTGAGCTACATCCTCAGCCCTTTCTTAATTTTCTCTTTTTTAAGATGCTTAACTGGCCTTGAACTTGCAATCCCTCAGTCTCCCGAGTTGCTGGATTACAGGCATGTGCCACAACACTCCTCTGGAGTCACCTTGTTCTAACTGGTAATAACTAATCTAGACTTTTATTGTCCTTGTTTGGGATTTACAAGTGGGTCCACTTAAGGTATCTTAATCCCTTTGAGGAGTTCCTTGAAAATATTATGGAAGCTATAATTTCAATCTTAAAAAAAAAAAAACAGGTATACTTACACAAACAAAATTTGCACCCAGTTTCAAGAGGTTCATGATCTTTTTAGAGGCCCCATTTGAGGAATTTCTGCTGGTGGTTACCTAGAGTGTTAAAAAAAACTATAAAAACATTGCATATTCTAGGATCAATTCTTATACCTGCCAATGAAGACTTTCCCTTTAGCTTTTAGATAGAAAGGGAGAAAAAGATAAACTCAGACATCCAGAACCATAATAATAAACTTGTATGACTCTTCTATTTCTGATCAAACAAGCTTCTAAACAACCATTCCAGACTTTAATGGTTATACCATAGTATTTGAATTTACGTTTTAACAGTATAAAAATTTATTTCCACGACTATATGAAGTAAAAAATAGGTTCTTCTTTTTTCTCCCTTCCTCCTCTCTGATTTTTCTAGTAGCATACAACCTAATTCCTGCCCCTGCCGGGTACTGGGGATAGAACCCAAGGATATTCTACCACTAACCTATCCCTAACCCTTCTTATTTTTAAATTTTGAGATAGGGTCTCACTTACCGGCCCAGGTTGGCCTCAAACTTACAATTCTCCTACCTCAGCCTCCCAAGTAGCTGGGATTATAGCACTTAACACAGTCCCTGGCTATAATGTAATATTTTAAAAATTATTTTATTGTAAAAATTCAAAGATATGATATATATTATATTTATCTACCTACCTATGTATATCATATAAATCACCCCTTATGCACCTTTATCTCAAGTGCAATAATCAGTTCAATGGGTAATCTAGCTTCCTCCATAGTCTCACCCATTTTCCCTGTTCCCAATAACCTATATTATTTTGAATCAAAGATATCACGTTATTCCAGTAAGTATTTTTAGTATATATCTCTAAAGAAAAAGCAGTCCCCCTTTAAACATTACACTCCCCCAAAACAGTAACACTTGTTTAATCTCACCAAATATTTGGTCAGTAATTCCAGATATCCAGAACCAAATGATTATCCAATAAATGTCCTTTTGAATATTTTTAGTTTGTTAGAATCCAGATTAAAACAAAGTCTTTGTATTACAATTGATTAACATATCTTATACACAAATTTTTTTGTTTGTTTGTTTGGGAGTGTTTGTGTTTTAGTTTTACCTTTATTCTAAAATAAAGAATTCCATCTCCAAATGAAGCAGTAGGTCAAAATGCTGGCCTGAAAAAGTTTGTGAAAATGTCAAGTCATGCCTTTGCAGAGAGATAACTCCTTGGCATACACCTTTCCCTGAATGATAAAGAAGGAAAGAACTGCTCTTCCTAGTAAACATTTTCAGCAGCCACAGAAAACTGCTTATAAACATAATGCTTATGAAACAAAGTGTTCTTCAGTAAGTAAGAATTGATAAAAATAACAAATAGATTGTAAATCTGAAGATCATTTCTGTATTCCAATGAGAGTTTATAAACAGTCAAAACGAAAAGTCTTCATTTAAAATTTAAATGTTGGTTGGATTTTTTTGAACATTATAATTTAATTTAAGGCTTTTATTTTACCTATTTATTTGTTTTGTGATATACTGGGATTGAACCCAGATGTGCTCTGCCACTGAGCTATACCCCCTGCCCTTTTTTATTTTATTTATTTGGAAGAGGTACTGGGATTGAACCCCAGGGTTACTTTGCCACTGAGATACATCCTCAGTTCTATTTATTTATTTGCAGGGGGGTGGGGAAGGTTCCAGTGATTGAACTCAGGGCCACGTTGCCACTGAGCCACATCCCTGGCCCTGTTTTGTATTTTATTTAGAGACAGGGTCTCACTGAGTTGCTTAGCACCTTGCAGTTGCTGAGGCTGGCTTTGAACTTGCGATTCTCTGTCTCAGTCTCCGGAGCAGCTGGGATTACGGGGCCTGCGCCACCACACCCAGCAGTTGTTTTTATTTTGAGACAGGGTCTCAGTAAATTGCTAAGGGTTTCTTTCACTAAATTGCTAAGGCTGACCTTGAAATTGATCCTCTTGCTTCAACCTCCAGAGTAGCTGGGATTACAGACCTGTGCCTTTGTAAAAGGGGGGGGAAATCACTTCAGAGTAAATGAAATTGTAATCTAGATTTCCACTTCCATTCCCCACCTCATGAGCTTCTCTAAATCCCCACTAGATTCTTTTTTCACTTTTAAAAAACAAAGACAACCCCTCCCCACCTGATGTTAGAATTTAACACATAGAAATAATCATCATGGAACAGAAACGGTAGAACAAGTGCACAGTAATACAGTGCAGGGGTTAAGAACTTGAGCTGTGAAGAAATATTGCCCCTGCATTCCTCAGCCTGTGAAATGGGGACAATAAAAAGTAGCAGCCTCATAGGGCTACTGTTGGCATCATTCAAATGAGGTCATGTAAATCACCCAGGCACTGACTAACACTCAGTAAAGAATAGCTATTATTACCATTAGCAAAACATAGGAAGGGATTATTTGTCATTATCACAGGTTTTTTGTTTGTTTGTTTTGATACTGGGGATTGAACCGGGCACTTTCCACTGACCTACATCCCTAACACTTTTTATTTTGTTTTATTTTATTTGTTAGGAACTGGGGAATTGAACCCACTTTATCACTGAGCTATAGCCACAGCACTCCCACCCCGCTTTTTAAAATATTTTCTTAGTTGTCAATGGACTTTATTTATATATATGTGGTGCTAATAATCAAGCTCAGTGCCTCACGAATACTAGGCAAGTGCTCTACCACTGAACCACAACCCCAGCCCATCCCCAGCCCTTTTTATTTTTATTTGGGACAGGGCTTGCTAAATTGCTGAGTCTGGCCTCAAATATGTAATCCTCCTGCCTCAACCTCCTGAGTTACATGTGTGCACCATCATGAAGCCTCATATCACAGTGTTACTAACAGAAGGAACTTATGTAACTTTCTGATACAAGAGAATGCAGCAAGCCTTTGTGTTGGTCACTCTTCATTGAATACAGTCTTAAAAGGACTTGGGAAAAAATGTCCCCTATACAGCCAATGTTAAACTGTGTCTCTTTTTGAAAGCCCAGAAAATTTAGTGGAAAAAAATAGTTCTGGGATAAAAAGTTTCAGGTAAGACAATACTGTGGTAAATGAACTAAACAGAAATTAATTTGAAACTGGACTTTGCTCTCAAGTGAACCAGCCAGTGTAGCCCAGTCCTTACTGGCCCTGCAGAGAAAAAACAGGCCTGTGTCTTATCTCAACTGTGATCTGACTAGATATGATCTCAGCTTTGAACACTGCCTAAGCTCATTTCAGATGCATAATACATATTAAACAATACTTAGCAGGGAGCTTTGGTTTGGGGTATGCACCCCAATACTGAGGAGCTGACACAGGAAAGTGAAGACTTAGCATTTCTCTATTCTCTCATTTTAAAAAGTCATATGAGTTTCCTTTTCTGTCAGGTCTAGCTCAAATAACTGTAAGATACAGATAAATAAATATTGTCTATGTGTGGAGGGCCATGGTTAATTATATTATCAAAGCATTCTTCAGTTTAAATAATTCACTGTAGCCAGGTGCAGTGATGCATGTATTCCCAGCAACTCAGGAAGCTAAAGCAGAATGGTCACAAGTTCGAATCCAGCCTCAGTAATTTGGAGAGGCCTTAAATAATTTGGCAAGACAATTTTTCAAAATTAAAAAATAAATAAATAAACAAACGCAGTGATAGAGAGCCCCAGAGTTCAATCTCCAGTAACAAAAACAAACTCAGTGCAGCATTTTTTTTATATTAAGTCCCCTCCCTCAACAGGTATTGTGGCTCACACCTATAACACCAGCTACTTGGAGGCTAGAGCAAGAGGATCACAAGTTCAAGGCCAGCCTGGGTAATTTAGTAAGACTCTGTAGAAAAAATAAATAAGTAAATAAAGGGGAGTGGAGTTGAGGTACTGCAAACAAAGTATAAATTAAAACAAAACAAAACCCTCCCTCCACATGGTCAAAAATTTGAGCCTTCTCCAAATGTCAGCCCATTACTCTTCTGGTCTTTTAAGAAAAAGGAAAAGGAGGAGAGAGGGCTAATGAAACTTTTCTTGTTAATAACACGTGTTTATCTAAATGTATTACAGTTCCAAAGCCCTTTTAGACTCACTGTGTTATCTTGGGTAAGCCTTGTACAAGGTGAGAAAAGCTGAGACTCAGAGATGAAGCAACCAAGCCCAGTGGCCTAGAAGCTGGAGAAAGCAGCCCCAGGGCTCCACTTAACTGGTTCTGTGCTGCTGCTGCTGCTGCTGCTGCTGCTGCTTTTCCTCCCTTTAGCAGTTTGGTTCCAGACATCTTCTCCTTTCCTTCTCAGTTAATCCTATCTCTTTGTTCTTTGTTTTACAGTACTGGGAATTGAACCCAAGACATTCTACTACTGAGCTCCATACCCAAATGTAAAAATAAAATTTTTTATTTATGTATTTTTGGTGCCAGGGATTGAACCCCAGGATGCTTATCTACTCAGCCACATTCCCGGTGGTCCTTTTCATTTTTTATTTTGAAATAGGGCCTCCCTAAATTGCTTAGGTCCTCACAAAATTGCTGAAGCTGGCCTTGAATTTGTGATCCTCCTGCCTCAACCTTCCCAGTCTCTGGGATTATAGGCACACACCACCCTGCCTGGCTTTTACTGTTTATTTTGAGACAGGATTTTGCTAAATTGTTCAGGCTGATCTTGAGTTTACTGTCCTCCTGCCTCAGCCTCTCTAGCTGTAATCCCAGCAATTTGGGAGACTGAGGCAGGAAGATAACAAGTTCAAGGTCAGTCTGTACAACTGAAAGAGTCTATCTCAAAAACAACAACAACAAAGGACTAGGGATGTGGCTCAGTGGCAAAGTACCCCTATTTCAATCCCCAGAACCTTCCCCCCAAAATTAGGTTAATCACTTTATCAATGTGAACCAATTATCTAAGAATAATATTTGCATATTAGCTGTACTGGAATCCCCAGTTAGATGTGTTCTGCTTCTGCTTGTAAATTCCGGAAATAGTTAAACTTCACGTGACTTCAATAAGAAAGCTAAGGCTTAGAAAATGTCTCTGTACAGGCTTGATTTTTAATTGTGGTGAAGCCCCATTCCTCAAACCACTTATTCAACATTAACTCATTCTATAAACTTGCATCTGTTAGTTTCAGTAGGTAGGATGAGTTAGATGCAGGAGTCTCAAAAAGAAAGTCAGAGTTTAAAAGGGGAAGGCCAGTACTCTGATCCAGTTTTCCAAGGGTTCCCCCCGCCCCCTTGTCTGGTTCTGTGCTGCTTGTCTGAGGTGGAACCAGCTTCCCTCCCTCTCTTCAGCCACACTGGCTTTTTCTTATTTGGTCCTGGGGGTTGAACCCAGAGGTGCTTTACCACTGAGCTAAATCCCCAGTCCTTTTTACTTTATATTTTGAGAGAGGGTCTTCCTAAATTGCAGGGGCTGACTTTGAACTAGTGCTCCTCCTGCCTCAGCCTCCCAAACTACTGAAATCACAGGTGTGCACCACTGCTCCCAGCTTTCTTTCTTTCTTTCTTTTTTCTTTAATTTCTTAGAGCTCTTCTCACTCCCTCCCCCACTAGCTTTTGCATAAATCCCAGTTCCCTTTACCTTGAAAGTTCATCACCTCTGGCTCTTCTCAAGTCCTTCTTCTCCTCCTCCCCCTCCACCTCATGCAGGGCTCCCCACTACCCCAGGAAGTTTTTTGTTTTCCAGATTTGGCTAAATCTCCCTCTCTCTACCACCTGCCACCTCAGCACATTGGTGTTTTATAGGAACCCTTGTGATTAACATTTGACTGTCTGCTCTAAAGTCCCTAAGTACCTGGAAGGGCAGAGGCTGACTTATTTTTTTTTTTTTCTGACTTGTTTTGTTAGATGCCAGCGCTTGGCACACAGGAGGCTCCAAGAATGAAAAAGAAACAGATGTGCAAAGACCTAAGCATGGAAGGCCTCTGTGGAAGGAGGGGTAGGGGTGGGTTAAGGGGTTCTTTAATACAAGGCCTTCTTTCTCAGGGCTTCTATGACACTGAAATTTTGAAGTTGTTTGCCTCAAGTCCCTAAGACTGCAAGTTGCCAAATAGCAACAAATTCCAGTTATTCAGTGTTTGTGGCCTCAGCACCCAACTGTGCCTGTTACTTAGAAGGAGACACACAGGAAAAACAGTAAATGATAGCCATTAACTAGAACTAACAGATACCACTTCTGGAGGGTAAGACAAAGTGGGGGGAACAGAACAATTTTCAAAACCATGATTAAGCTTGAGCTGACTCTAAAAGAGAACGCGAACTATCCCAAGCAAAGAGAAGGAGACGAAAGAAAGAAGAAAAACAGTTAATCAGGAAATTTGCCCTTCTCCCGTTTTGGGGGGGAAATAAAAAGAAGAAGAAAAGAAACCCTTAATGAAAGTCTCAACCTTTCTAGGCCTTTACGACTCTATGGTCACCGCGGAGCCTCTACAGTCGCTGCGGTGCGTCTGGCATTTCCTGACCAGTGTGCAACTTTGCAGGGGCTGAGTGTACTTAGCTCCCCTCTTGAGGAGAAAATATTTAGGGTCCTCAGAGGAAAGTCGCGGGAGGACCCTTGTAAATACGGAGGGAGGGAGGGGTCTTGGCTTCCTTCCATTTACTGTCATTGCACGGAGGCACGGTCACTCCACGCTCGATCTAGCCCCAGCCCCGAGGCCCCTCAGAACCCGAGTCCTAGAGCGCGCAGCCCCGCCCCCGGGAGGACGAGGCCCCGCCCCGCCGCAACGGTCCGGACACGCAGGCGCGGTGGCGCGCGCAGGATGGCGCGCGCGGGGGGCGGTGGCGCGCAGGGCCGCTTAAATAGTGGTGGAGGGGGCGGCGCGCAGCCGCCGCAGCGCTGCTGCTCTGTCCGCGCGAGTCCTCGCAACTGTCTCCGCGTGGCGCGAGCCTCGAGCCTCGAGCCTCGCTCTTCCCCCTGACGGCGGCGACAGGAGGAGCGCAGGCGAGAGGCGGCGGGCTCCATGGAGAAAGGCGGACGCCGGGGCAGAGGCGGCGCTTCCATCCCGGCACCCGGGCTCCAGTGACCCGCGCTCGCGTCCTGCACCGCGTCCGAGCGGCCGTCGGCCCCGGGACTAACCGGCCTCGCTGCCACTCCCCGCGCCGCCGCCTTTCTACCGGCGCGCCGAGCCACCGACTCGCCCTCGCCCCTACTCCCCGGCGGGGTGGCGGCGGCCGGGCCCCCTCGGCGGCGGCCGGAGCAGCCTCGGCAGCAAGAGCCCGCCTCTATGATGAAGTTCAAGCCCAACCAGACGCGGACCTATGACCGCGAGGGCTTCAAGAAGCGGGCGGCGTGCCTGTGCTTCCGGAGCGAGCAGGAGGACGAGGTGAGCGGCCGGCGCACGCTGCGCTCCGCGGGGCCTCGGGGGCAGCGGGCGGGTGGTCCTTCGCCGGGTCCCCGCCGACCCTCGGTCTGCGCCGCGCCGGGGCGATTGGAGCCTCTCGCTGCTCCCTCCCACCCTCCTTCCTTCCTTTCTCCCGGCTGATTGCGGAGACAAAGGGGCTCGCCCAGTCCGGCCCTCTCCGTCGGGGCCCGCGTGAGGACGGGAAGCCGAAGCGCCTCCTGGCCCCCGGGAAAGTCTCACCTAGCTCGAGTCACCATCTTAACGTGCGAGTTGAGCTTAAAGCTGGATAAACCTCTGGTGCTAACGGAGGGCAGAAATGGCGTGTTGCAGCTGGGCCCTTCCTTTTATATTTCCTTTCCACGTTACTGCAGCTTGCAGTTTCGGATTAAATCTAGGTTGGTTTGTGGAACAAGTAGCAGGTCCTCCCCGGGCTTTAAAGCGAAATCGCCTTCGGTCTAGTCAAGTGGACCCCTGAGCTCAGATACAGTTGGCATAATTATACTTCGTTTTTAAAAATGGCCTCTTAAAAGTTTTTCTGATGCAGAAAGGTGGGTACTGAAAGATGTCGGATGTCACCCAAAGGACTAAAATAAACTAGAAATGGGGAAAGTTGCCATTTTCAGACAATAACTGCTAGTCTTAGCATATTTATCAAGGCTTCTTTACTTTGCTGTTTGGCTTGACATCTGGAAAAGAGCGGTCTTCTCCAGGAGCAAGCAGTCGGTCTGCTACATAACTCCTCAGCTTTGGGTTCATAGGCTGGGGCGGGTTGGGGGGGGGGTTCCCAGAAGAGCGGTTTTTACTTATTTCACTTACGTTTACTTAATTTTAAAATAGCTCACTGTTTTGAATTTGCTTAGGGCAATAAGCCACTTGGTAGCTGATGAAAAATTTTAACACTATCGTTCTAAAAATGATTTGATAGGAGAAAAGTTAACATTCAGATTTATGTTTCCATAATTGTGACCAATAAAATACCAGGCTAAAGCTGGAGATGGGAATTTAATGGCTTCCTTATTACTAGTCTCTATAGTTCTGGTAAGTATGACTTATAGTATACACTCAGTGGTTAGTTCTTGCTAACAAAAAATCATTTGCCTTTAAACTTTTGCCACCCTCCCCACTCCCCTTTTTTTATTTTAAAGACACTATTGCCTTTAGGGCTAATCAACCTTTGGGTTGGTTCATCAGTGCTCTTTTGGAGTCCTTTAAATGTTAAACCTAAATTCTGAAGGTGTTTCTAGAGAAAACCAGTGTCTTTCAGATGAATCTACATAGAATTAGAAACTACCAGGAGTAGGATCTCTAACATTTGCAGAATGAACAAAGCCAACAAGCATCAACTGTGTACTACCAAAAAAAAAATTAGGTTTTTAAAAAGAAGGATCATATTGGAGGAACACATACTTTGTAGAAGAATATAGCTAACAGTGATCACAGTAAGAATCAAGGATCTTGTCTGGCTTATTTTATGATCATATTCTTAGTTGAGAGTTTACAATGTGCTAGGTACAGCCAGAGGAAAGTTTGTTACATGTAATCCCTTTAACACTTGTAGGTAATACTGGTTTTTCCTGTTAGAGGTGAGGAAGACAGTACAGAGCATAAATGCTTTGCCCAAATGACACAGTTAGAAAGTGGTAGAGTCAGAATTCGGTGCCCAATCCGTACTTCTGATGCTGGGCTCCTACAAGGGACTGGCCAATAGCAATTAGATGCACACATTTGTTGAATGAGTGAGATTTTGTGAGACTGAGCTTCAAAGTCTTTCTGAAAGTGTTATCTTTGAAGTCTTGCCATAATGTGAACTTGAAAATTCAGACTTTGTTAATTTTTTTTTTAAGTCCCTAAGGGAATATATGGGAGATGGAGGAAGTCAAAATGATCCATATTGTATATGGTAACATAGTCTGACAAGAGCTTCAAGAATTTCCTTAGCAGATAAGTGGGTTGTTTTTATGCTTGAAAATTGTTTATCCTTGGTCCAGGGGTATATCTCCGTGGTAGAGCTCTTTCCTACCTGGAAAGAGGCCCTGGGTTTGATCCCCATCACTGCCAGGGTGGGCGGGGGAGATTATTTTTTTTGTAAAATAACTACCAAATTCATAGCCTGTAGTTGAGTAAATAGACTAGCTCTGTTAGATAAAATGAAGTAAGGGATAAGATTTGGTGAATATATTAGAGATGCCATTGTGTAAAACTTTGTAAGTAATAATCTGTAGATTGAGAAACCAGTGAATCAGCTTGATAGAGGATATACAGAGGGAAGACTCTGAAATTCTCTGAAGTAAAATGTAAAGCCAACTTTAACATCTGTTTTAGCTCTTCAAACTCTTCATTTCTTTGGCTGTGTACAGTTGAGACTCTGTTACATGGTAATTACAGAGTAAACTCTAGCAAAACTTTTAGTAAGATGTCCAGGAACACTGAATTTGCTTCCACTCTGTTGAAATTACATTGCTTGCCTTCCAAGAATAGGATGCAAACCAGCTTATACCCACCTCTCTAACTAATGTTTCCTTGTGCTGGATTAAGAACATCTAGATCTGGTGAGGACATTTAAATGCATATTTTGAGGATGAGTATAAGTTGAAATAAAAGTAATTGCTATTTGACCACAAAAAGCTGTGTAGAGCTCACATCTGGTTCTCCTGGTACTGAGGGAGTTCTCAGTAAGTTCTTTAGAACAGGTGGTTCTGGAAAGAAGATTGTTCCGATAGCAGAGTCTTTTTTTTTTTTTTTTTTTTTGAGGGTGGCTTTATTTTTTTTTCTCATTTTTATCTTTATTCTGCCCTGTGAGGTAAATAAGTATTAGAATTTATACAGGAAGAAAATAGGTAACTTGTCCCAAGGTCACAGATGCCTTTAGAGCCAACTAGTGTAATCCCAACAACTTGGGAGGATGAAGCAGGAGGATTCCAAATTCATGACCAGCCTTAGCAATTTAGCAAGACTGTCTCACAAAAAAGGTCATGATGTAGGTCAGTAAGTAGTAAACTGCCCCTGGGTTAAATCCTCAGTACCAAAAAATTAAAAAAAAAAAAATTCATTTAGAGGCCAGATGTATTGCTTCAAAGTCTTAGATTTATTCAATCAGCCTCTCTAGAAAATTATTTCTGTGGAGAACCACCTTCAGTTTGGGCAGTTGGGCTTTGAAACAAGCTCACAAAATAATTTTCCTGTAGACTGTGCTTGTTTAGTGAAAGAGGCCAACACCTTTACAAATAGGTAACTGAAAATTGGTTAACTTTGAGCATATTTGCATATATATAGTTTGAACAGTGCAAAGATGAAGTCTCAATTCATATCCTGTAGTGGCAGGTTAGACAAATGACTGATTAAAAGGGAAGTACAGTAAGATAAAAGTGCTTTCAGGTGCTCTGGGATTCACATCCAAAGTGAGTCATTTCAGAATGCAGGAAAAGGACCAAGCATCCCAAACAGTAAGACTTGGGACTGTGATCTATAATGCTACAGCTTGGGATACCAAAAAACAAGGAATAGTTAAAACATAAAACATAGAGTGCCTTAAATGTAAGGCTAAGGACTTGTTAGATAGGAACTCTTAGTTTTGAACAAAGGACATTTAGAGTTTAGATTTATTTAAGCATGAATACACCAGCAAAATGGGAATACTGCCAAGATGAGAAATAGAAATGACTTGATCCTGGATGGAATCTAGGCACAGTTGCAAGAGAGACATTATCGGTCCTAAAATCTGACTACTACTCTGCCATTGGACTTGGTGCTGTAATTAGCTTTTAACTTCCCAGAGCCAGTGGCTGCATCTTCTGCAGATTGTCTGCTGTAATACTGAGTATATATTCATGGAAAATCTGAATTCTACAAAATCATAAAACAGAGACAAGGTAGTCTCAGAAAGCACTAATAAATAGTAACAGTACTAATTAGAATTATTAGTACAATTAAGTCTCCACTAGTACAATTAAAGTCTCCGTCTTTACACTTTAAGTCAGTAGTTAGTCCACCCCTTTCATATATATACTGTGGGGCTCATGTTTCATTAAGATTAAATACTGGGGCTGGGGATGTGGCTCAAGCGGTAGCGTGCTCACCTGGCATGCGTGCGGCCCGGGTTGGATCCTCAGCACCGCATACAAACAAAGATGTTGTGTCTGCCGAGAACTAAAAAATAAATGTTAAAATTCTCTCTCTCATTCAATCTCTCTCTCAAAAAAAAAAAAAAAAAAAAAAAAAAGATTAAATACTGTCCAAAGATAGCTTCCTCACACCCCCACATCCCTTTGTTGGTCTTGGGAATTGAACCCAGGTCCTCATACATGCTAGGTAAGTGTTCTACCACTGAGCAACCTCCCCACCCCTTTTTATTTTGAGAATTATTTTCTCACTGAATTGCTGAAGCTGGTTTCAAATTTGAGATCCTCCTGCCTCAGCCTTCCAAGTAGTTGGGATGACAGGCATGAGCTACCACACATGGCTAGTAACTTTTTTTTTTTTTTTTTTGGTACTAGGGATTGAACCCAGGAGCACTTAATCACTGAGCCACTTCCTCACCCCTTTTTTATATTTAGAAACAGGGTCTTGCTGAGTTGCTTAGGGCCTTACTAAGTTGCTGAGGCTGCCTTTGAACTCACCATCCTCCTGCGGATAGCCCTCCCAGACCTAAAAAAGGGCTGTTGTATAAGTCACTAAACCAACTACCTTGTTTGAGGAAATGCACTTCTATAGCATTTTCATCTGTTTTTTCCTTAGGGTCTTAGGTGTATCCTAGCCATTGTTAAACCTACAATCTTTTCAAATGACCGTTTGTGCATGGTGGATGTTCATCCCCTGCTGCTCACCTAATTTTGGTTAAATTCCTTTGAAATGGCTAACTGTGATAGAAGTAGATTGTGTCAAGAGTTTTTGTTTTTGTTTTAATTGTTGTTGTTGTTTGGGGCTTTGCAGTGCTGGGAGCACTATACCACTGCACCATATCCCTAGTCCTTTTTATTTTTGAGACAGGGACTTGTAAATAGCTGGGATTACAGGCATGTGCCACCATTACATTTCGAATGATGTTTTTCTGTTATTTGTCCAGGGCATGAAAAACAGGGTAAAGTGAAGTAGCAGCAGTGTAGTGTAGGAGGAGGAATGCTTATGTGAAGGTAGTCAGGTTGAATGGGGTAAGAGGAAATGTCTTGGTGTCCACCACTCTGGACAGTTTTGGCTTTGAGGTTTGAATGTGATTAAAGTCTGGTTCTGTATCTTGGTGGAATGAGTAGTCTTTAAATCTGTTTGGTCTCAGCCCTGGTTTATATGGAAGGTTGGATATCTACTTTCATCTGTCATCTTATCAATGTGACATATCTCCTGACAGTGGATATGGAAAATAAATTTAAAACCTAGTGACCACATATAACTCTGATAGCTGTTAGTGTATTGTCTTAATGAGATTTTACATGAGCTTTGTTAGGTCAGTCGTACCATTTTTAGAACATAATTAACATGCTAACTATCTTTTCAGTAGATTGAGGATATTATAGAAATGTTTATTTGCCTGTTAGTGTGCTTTGGGGGGATAGCAAATGATAATACTTTACGGTGATTCTGTGGGGTTTAAATGCTTCCAGTATTTATGAGAAGGACTCATGAGCATCTGCCCTTTTTTTAAAAAAAAATTAATGTAATTGTAGGAAACAGTATGTTGTGATTAGGTAATTGTCTTCACCAAAACAGACCAAAAAGGGCCTTTAAAATAAATTGTGTAGTGGGGCGGGAGAGTGTAGCTAAATACAGTGCTTGCTAAGCACATGAAAGGTCCTGGACTGAGTCCTCAGTACTTCAAAAGAAAAAAAATTAAAAAAAATAAATTGTGGAACTCTACATGTATATAAATAACTATAGCTATTAATAGTTTACTTTTCCCACCGACGTATATTAGAAAAAGAATAATGAAGCTGAGAATGTGAATTCGTATCTAGTAAAACAATCGCTGTGGTCAGTACAGTACTAGCATCCCAAAGGTTTATCTAAGAAACAAAGTTTCAGTTGTTTATTATACTAGACATCAATCTTGAAAGAAAATTGCAAAGAAGATTTTAAATTTGTACTAACAGAAAGGTGTGATGCTTTCTTTGAGACAGGGTCTCACTCAGTTGCCCTGACTGAGCTGGAACTTGGATCCTCCTGCTTCAGTCTCCTGAGTTGATGGGATTATAGGGTTCTGGTAATCCTAGGCTTTTTTTTTTTTTTTTTTTAAGCCCTTTATTTTTATGTGGTGCCTCTCACTGGGAAGCACTCTATCACTGAGCTACAACCCCAGCCTCAAAACTAGGCTTTTTAATTTAGTGAACCCTTTTTCTTGAAAGAGAAGTGGAGAAAACTCTTAAGATGAAGTATAAACAAACTGACTTTCATATTGTCATCCTTAAAACCCTCTGAGTTAGAGCAGGTGTTGGTACTTGGGGACAAAGTAAGAAGTGCTTAGAAAATACTGATAAATTCATGTGCATTCATCTTAATCACAATCTCCTGCCTAAAAATAGCCATTTTATCCTCTCTTGTTGGCCTAATTAAAATACGCACATCTCACAGAGTGCTGTCAGTTTTTATCAATCCGTATTCATCTAGTGCTGGGGATGGTTTGTGGAATTCCATAGCCATTTCTCATGCCCATGATGGACCTAGTTAATTACAGGATTGCTTGGCTGTCCTAGTTGGCCTCAAAAATCTGACCATTCAGTTTGGGGGGCCGGTTGAGGGGGACAGGGGCTGTGTTAATTGTCTTTTCTTTTTTTTTTTTTTTTTTTTTTTTTTGCACCAGGGACTGAACCCAGGGGCACTTAACCAACCACTGAGTCACATCCCCAGCCCTTTTTATTTTTTATTCTGAGACAGGATCTTGCTAAGTTGCTGAGACTGGCCTTTCACTTATGATCCTCCTACCAAGCCTCTGGGATTATAAGCGTGCACCACTACGCCTGGCCAGATTTATTTCTTCCACCCTGACAGACCTAACCTCTTGTCTATAGAATGCCTGTGGGAGATCCCGTCTCAAAACAAAAGATATAAAAAATATAATATTCTGATAGAGTGCTTGCCTAGCATGTTCGAAGCCCTGAGTTGAATACTTATTATGGGAGAAAAAAACAAAATAAACTTCTTTCTTGAGAGTGTTTCTCCTTAAGTTCAAGAATTTATGCTGAATTACTATGTCTGACAAGAGTAGATTATTCTTACCATCTAAAGATTGAAGATTATAAAGACAAAAAGTAAATGGATTTAGTTTGATGCCATGAATATATTTCTTTCTTACTAGTCCATTTTCATAAAGAACTTTAAAAAGGGAATCTTTTTGATGGAAATTATAAGTAGATAATTAACATGTTTTTCTTGCTCCAAAAAGTATGTACCTTTAAGGTGCTGGATCTGTGTTTTCCAATACATGGTCCTTGAAATGACTAGTGGAATGAGAAACTGAATTTTAATTCATCTTAAAAAATCCATAAGGGGCTGGGGATGTGGCTCAAGCGGTAGCGCGCTCGCCTGGAGTGCGTGCGGCCTGGGTTCGATCCCCAGCACCACATACCAACAAAGATGTTGTGTCCGCCGAGAACTAAAAAATAAATATTAAAAATTCTCTCTCTCCTCTCTCACTCTCTCTTAAAAAAAAAAAAAATCCATAAGATTTTGCTGGCAAATATGTTTCATGCTCAAAAAGGCATGAATAGGTCAAAAGTCAGGCTGGAGGTAGAGGCAGATCAAGGGCATGTAAGAGCTCTACGTGCCCAATTTACACTATTCTAGTGTAAATTGTCATTTTTTTTGTTTTTTTAAAGATATACTTGTATGAACAGACGCAATCTTCATTCTTTGATTAGACTAAGTCAACTTGTCCAAAAAATTTATGTAGATGTGTTTCATGGAACTTTCTAAATAATTTATGAAAGGGAGATGTTGACCCACTCAGTGGTTCCATGAGTTGGTGACTTTTGGAAGAAAATTTAGTCATATGTAGATGTCCTATTGATGATACTGGTTTGGTTTTAAAATATGAGGCTAAAATGTTAATTCAGAAAAGCCGACACAGTCTATGCTAGGGTGTTTTCCAACATTAATAATCTTATATAATTTAGCTATTAAAGACAGTCTTGGAGAATTGAGAACATATAGTCATTGACCTAGATACGTGACCCTTGGAATTTTATTTTTTTTAGGACTCGATGGAGGATGGAGTTCAAGGTCAGCCTCAGCACCTTAGCCAGGCTGTAAGCAATGCAGAGAGACCCTGTCTCTACATAAAATATTAAGAAGGACTGGTGAAGTGGCTCAGTGGTTAAGTGCCCTGGGTTCAGTCCCTGGTGCCAAAAAAAAAACTAGTTGCTAAGAAAGCATAGAATTGTATAGTAAGTAAAATCAGGTTATATGTAACTCATACCTTGTGACTAGAAAAATAGGTCTCTAACCCTGCAGTCAGAACCAGTAGTTGCCATTTACTTTCCTAGTGGCATAAGATACACTTTAAACATTTTTTAGTTTAACATTTAATTTGCAAGTATTGATATAGGACCAAGACCTTGAATTGGCCTAGATCCTCAATAGCTGTCCCCCATTTTTTTTTTTTTTTTTTTTGCAGTGCTCGGGAATAAACTCAAAGTTCTAACATTGAGATACATTCCCAGCCCAAACCTCCTTTTTGAATAAATTACAAAGATTTGAAATTTGATTTGCATTTTAAAGAATTTGAACATAGAGACTTTAGGTTCTTAATGTATTTTACTTTTTCTCCCATTCTTTTCTATACTGGGGATGGAACCCAAGGGCACTTTACCACTGAGCTACATCCCCAATCCTTTTCTTTATTTTGAGACAGGGTCTCTCTTTAAGTTGCTTAAGGCCTTGCTAAATTGCTGAGACTAATCTCGAATTTACCATCTTCCTGCTTCAGACTCCCTAGTTGCTGGGATTAGGCATACACCATTGCTTCTAGTGTCCATAGTAGTTTTAATAGCCTATCTTCAATTAATCTTTACAGTCTTTTTGATGTATCTTTTTCTGCCATGATAGCATCATTATTTCTCAGTAACTATAAAACAAATAGAATTAGTACCATTGGGTGATGCACCTAATTCTTGGTAAATTAATCCAAGTCAATAAGTGGGGAGAACAGAGAACTAGTAGTGGCCAAGAATGACAGGACCTAAGTCTTTTTTTTTTTTTTTTTGGAACCAGGGATTGAGTTTAGGGATGCTTTCCCACTGAGCCACATCCCTAGCCCTCTTTTAGATTTTATCTAGAGTACTTTTTTACATTTTATGTGGACACAAGACCTTGCTAAATTGCTGAGGCTGGCTTTGAGCTAATGATCCTCCTGCCTCAGCCTTCCAAGCTGCTGGGATTACAGGTGTGTGCCACCACCCCTGGCTTTAAGATATTAAATTCTCATTAACACCAATCCTATAAGAATAATTATTTCTCTTTTCACACAAGGAAACCAATGCATTGAAGGTTGCTTATTAGCACATACCTTATGTGTATCAAGGAATGGAACACCTTGATTATAATCTTCTGTGCAGTCAGTCACCTTTGGAATCAAACCTATGTCTTCTGATATTCAATACATTTCATTAACTGTGGCTGTTTAGCTTCTGATTTTGATACATAACTACTTAGTATTATTTAAATTTAAAACTGTCTTACATTTCATTTTACCAAAATTGCTAGTTTTGAACTTGCTACCCTCAGAGATAGGCATCAGTAATTCCACTAAGACTTTGTCAGCCATCATGTTAGTTTTCAGTACTTTCTCTGGTTTTGTTACTGTTTTACAACAAGTTGTTTGCTTCAAGGAATGATGTCGGTGCAAGCAATAAAGCTGTGTCCAGATCTAGAGTGAAACAATGCTGACTCTTGTAAATGAGCACTGGCTGTGATGAAGGTGTGTCCCTAGGCAGAGGTGTACTCTTTTATAGTAAGGGAGGTATATTGCCTAAACAGGCATTTTCTTCCTATTCAGCCGTTTGGGGATTTAGGGGGAAAGTAGAAGTCTGAACTACTGACAATCTGAACTTGGGGGAAGGTAGAAGTCTGAACTGCTGACAGTCTGAACTTGTTGGGAAAGGTAAAGTTCCTGTTAGCCTACCTCAAGTAGGAGGAGGCATCAGTACTGGCTGTGAACGAAGGATAGAGCTAGGGAGATAGAACTGCTATAGTGTATGTCAAATAAATATATATATATCAGTACCCACATCGGGGATTAACTTTTGTTTAAATTTACTTGAAAGCAATATTCTATGATAATTTTGCAACATTATTGTTGTGGTTAAAACATGTTACCTTCATAATATCATTTGACATTGATAAAGATTTTGTCATTCTTTTAAAACTTGAGTGGATTTCGACCTAACCTATACCACAGATTTCATTTTTAAGACTGCTATGTAATACTATTCCAGGTACTATTAAATAGTTAACATCTATACTTATCTTGATAATACAGTGAGGGTCTGTTGTTTTGAAGAATTTATATAGTTCAGGCTTAATGGTGTCCTTGATTAGAGTTCTGTAGAGTGTTCCTATAAAAAGCCAGATAAGTATTTTAGACTTTGCAGGCTGTATAGTGTAAATATAATTCACCTCTACTCTTAAAGGATAAATCAGCCAGATTAATATGTACAAGTGAATGAGTGTGACTTGGTTCTAATAAAATTTTACCTATGGACACTGAAATATAAATATCTGTTTTAAAAATAGAAAAACCCTTCTTAGCTCATAAACTGTACCAAACAAAACAGGTGGTGATGGAATTTGCTAATGATGAGCATAAAAATGACAGTTCTATGTACCAAGCATTGATTCTACATGCATTTCCCTGTTCCTTTTTCACAGCATCTGTAGTCTTCCAGGTATTCATTACATTTTAACAAGGTGACACATCTATGGTCATATCCTTATATGGAAAAGTAATTAAAGATTTCCTAACTAAAGAATAACTGATAGAACTGCAAACCCCAGTGAGTTCAACTTTAGGGTTAGTAAATGAAGTCTTTGCTTGTATCCTTTGTTAATATCCAAGAATTGAAATTTTACTAATTGAATCTAGTATTTAAATTATCTCATTAAACACAGAATGGTTTAGTAATGTGGTCATATTGTTGGATTTTTGGTCTTTGGAAACACAAACCTTTTTGGTAGCATAAGGTGTACTCTTAGTAATTGTAATGACATTTAAGAATGAGCTACAACCCTGCAAAGGTTTGAGAATGTTGTTTGTATCCATAGTGCTTCTCAGGCTGGAAATACATGGTCACGGTGGGTCTTGCAGGTGCTGTTGGTGAGTAGCAGTCGGTACCCAGACCAGTGGATTGTCCCGGGAGGAGGAATGGAGCCTGAGGAGGAGCCTGGCGGTGCTGCCGTGAGGGAAGTTTATGAGGAGGTGAGGTGAATGGTCATTTATTCTCCTTTCACACACACTGTACATTGGGATTCTACAGAAGGGTCTTCTGTGTGAGGTGTACAAACAAGGTATTTTGCTCAGCAACACTGAGGAGAAGGCAAGAAGTTAAGCAGGTCCCAGCAGTGCTTTTTCGTTGTTTTCTGATAGAACACTGATAACCATGTGACTGTAGTTAGCATTTTGCTAAATCACGTTTTTTTTTTTTTTTAACCTGGTAAAATTGAGGTAAAGTCAGTGTGGAAGTTGCTCAGAATCATATTGACATGTAACTTCCTGGTTGTCCTGATTACTTGATCAGTGTGTAATATTATGGCCTTGGCAAGGTTAGTATTAACATCGAACAGGAATGCATGGATCATAAGCTGTAATTCTATCTCAAATGAGTAAGAAGCAATTGCTGGGGCTGGGGTTGTGGCTCAGCAGTAGAGCGCTCGCCTAGCATGTGTGAGGCCCTAAGTAGCACCACATATTTTAAATAAATAAATTAAAATTTAAAAAATAGCAATTGCTTTTGTTTTACTACTTTTGTTTATACCTCATGTATAAAAGCATAAGTGGTTTGCTTGTATTCTTTCAGTTGATAGAACTTACTCGCAGGCAAAACAACAAAGTGAGTAGTGGTGCTGTTATAAATGGGAAGGGAATGCATAAGGCCATTCTTAGGCTTTGTACATAAGGAGAGGTTTCACAACAGTAGGTTGGTAATAATAGCAATTTCCTGAAGAAAGGACACCTTAAGTAGAGGAAACGGCATGTCCAGTGGTATTCATTTGTAGTATGAAATGGGGAACAACTGAAGTTGCAATAGGTTAGTTACAATGCTAGGAATAAATAATGAGGACTGTGTAATAGAAGGGTGTATAGAAGAATCCTAAATCTAAGCCATGGGAAAAGAAGAAAAGAGAAAGATAAATCTTTAAGAAGAGGAAGTGTGTATTTACAGAAGTCTGGTTTCATTCATGTTTGACCCAAATTGGTAGAAAATCTAATTTCTATCAATTCTTGCCACTCCTTATAAAACAATAATCTGATCAATAAGGAGTCACATGTAGAAAAAAATGAAGCCATTATTTTATAGCAAACCACAGGACTTGAATCTTGGTATGGTCAAAAAACTTCACAGAAGCAGGAAGATAGTGATTTGGTATGGGAAGGCCCATTCTGTTTAGATTCAAAAATTGAAAGAGCCAGAATAACTTATGTAAATTACATTATTATGAAAAGATAAATATTTGCATTTCATCCTTTTTTTTTTTTTTTTAAATAGGCAGGAGTCAAAGGAAAACTAGGAAGACTCCTGGGTATATTTGAGGTGAGTTACAAAAGTAATCTTCACCTAGCTGTTAATAGCATTTATTCCTTTTGAAGATCAGCAAGATAATCTGGCAGCCGGCTGAACCAGACATTCCTCTAACACTGTAGGCAAGGTAGTCATAAGGATTAGAAAAGGAGGAGGTAAGTAAAAGCCACTTCACCTTTTTTTTATATACCATCCATTTTTATACAGCATTATTATGGTAGTAATTACCCCCATTGGTAGTATAGTAAAGTCAGTGCGTTTCCAGTCCTAGATATATGGAATACATGAAACATGGGGACATTATTTTTTCAAGATAATATTTAAGGGTTAGTTCAGTCTTTAAGGTAAAACCATATAATTTTATTTTTATGCTTTTAGGAAATTCAGAATTCCAATTGTTCAGCACTTGGGAGAATTGATGAGTCTTACAAGTATACAGTAGTTTTTAAAGTCCTAAAAGCATAAGCATTCAGACTTTTCCAGAATTCAGCACTTGTTTTACCCAGTTTCATAGCACCATCTCCTGGTTAAACTGGAAAAGATAAGATTTGTTTTCAGTAATTCAAATATCATAGTTCAAGTGACATTTGTCAATATGGTGACAGGTCTTTGAAGAAAACTCATAAAGCTTAAAATATTGGAAGGTAACAGTATTGTTTTCCAAGTACTATTTAACAGAAAATGTCAATCAATACATCTTTCCCTTAGAAAATAAAACAGAATCATTTTGCCCTTTTGTCCCAGTGATTTCAATGAATTTATGAATGTACTGTAACAGATAAATATTAATTGCTAGGCATAGAAATAAGAAAAACAATTTTTAAAAAATAAAGAAAAATAGTACTGGGGATGTGGCTCAGTATTAGAGCAGTTATCTAGCTTGTGTGAGGCCCTGGGTTTTATCCTCAGCACTGGAAAGTAGCAAATGATGATGATGATGAAGAGAAATAA
This sequence comes from Ictidomys tridecemlineatus, assembly GCF_052094955.1. Lineage (NCBI taxonomy): Eukaryota > Metazoa > Chordata > Mammalia > Rodentia > Sciuridae > Ictidomys > Ictidomys tridecemlineatus. The sequence continues at coordinate 25,214,373 of NC_135482.1, read as the reverse complement.
TAGTAATAATAAAAACTAATAAGTGACTTACCATGTGTTTAATTTGCTGTTCATACTCCTTCCCAAAGACACAGTAAACTGATTGGATTATTCAGGTTATTTGTGGTAGGGAAAAAATCGGGGCAATTATTTAAAGTCTTAGACTACAGAAAACGACTAAATTTAATTGGAATGAAAGTGAGTCCCTTCATTTTAAAGTCACCTTCTATTCAAATTTTTAGAGTCAAGACTATGTTCCAGTTTTAATAAGGACAAAATTGAGTTTCAAGCATATCGATTTTTGGGAGGGGGGAGGTACTGGGTATTGAATTCAGGGGCACTCTACCACTGAGCCACATCCCCAGCCCTATTTTGTATTTTACTTAGAGACAGGGTCTCACTGAGTTGCTTAGCACCTCGCTTCTGCTGGCTTTAAACTCGCAATCCTTCTGTCTCATCCTTCCCAGCTGCTGGGATTAGAGGTGTGTGCTGGTTTAAAAGATAGTTTTTGAGAAGGGCATTTCCCAGGTATTCTCAAACCTGGCTGTGTATATAAAAAATATCAACACTTTGGCTTTATCCACAAGTGAATTTTATTTTAAAACAATTTTCCCCCCTTCTGAGTAATCAGGTATAATCAAGTTCAAGAAGCCCCAGTCTGGGTTGGTAGGACTGTGCTTTTCTGTGTATCTGGATAAACTGGAATATTCTATAGGAACTGGGACTTTTTCTCTACATATATCCTGAAGGAAGCAATTTTTCACAGCACTAAATGGTTGTCAGCATTAGCCTCAGGGAATAGGACCTAGTGTAAAAAGAATATGGTTCTTTTAATATAGGTTCCAAATTATAAGATTTTATTTATGAAAACAATGTTGAATATATGTAAGTCAATGTTAAAAAGTTTACTATTAGGCCACGTGTGGTGGTGCACAACTATAATTCCAGCTGCGGTGGAAGTTCACAAGTTTTCTATGTCAGCATGGGCAACTAAATGAACCCTGTCTCAAGAAGAGGCTGGTGATATAGCTCAGTGGTAGAGCAACTGTGGGTTTAATCTTCAGTACCAAAAAAGAAAAAAATAATATTCAGAGCTAGTTTCATCATTGATGAAGAAGCTCCAGTTCTCATCTTTTAAACTTTAATTTTTTTTAATAACTCTTCCTAGACTGTACAACTGAGAATAATTGACTATTGCTTAGTCAGTGCTATGCCAGAACTGTTTATTTTTCCCCTGAAAATACATACTTGGCTTATTCCTGTAGATTAAAATGCTTTTCTTTTTATACTCAAGCAGAACCAAGACCGAAAGCATAGAACATATGTTTATGTTCTTACAGTCACTGAAATATTAGAAGACTGGGAAGATTCTGTTAATATAGGTGAGTTCCTATTCCTTTTGCTCTCTGGTCTTCTGAATTATCTTAAAACTCTTTCCTGAAACATTGTTTAAGCTGTTTCTAAAAAGAGTTATTGGGGGGGGGGGTAAAGGTCATTGTTAGTAGAGTGCAGCTTGCTATTTAAAATTGACTGTATAGTAACTGTTGTCATACTATTCTCTAGGAAGAAAGAGAGAGTGGTTCAAAGTAGAAGATGCAATCAAAGTTCTCCAATGTCATAAACCTGTACATGCAGAGTATCTGGAAAAGCTAAAGCTGGGTTGCTCCCCAAGCAATGGAAATTCCACAGTACCTTCCCTTCCAGATAATAATGCCTTGTTTGTGACTGCCGCACAGACCTCGGGGTTGCCATCTAGTGTAAGATAGAGAGTTTGGGGAGGACCTCCCCGACCATGTGTGATCTCTTGGGGAGAGGCTTCTTTACTTTCCTTGGCAAACATCTGAATGATGCTCGCAAACTGTCTGAATTTGCCATGCAGGGATTTCAAACAATTTGCATGTTTTTCAGATGCTTTCAAATCTTCTTTAAAAAAAAAAAAAAGTGTAAAATATTTTAATAAGCCAAAGCCATGTGGAATTTTTTTTAGATGCCTTAACTGTGCCCCCTCATGTTATTTTTGTCATTTTTTTCACAGCATTTTTTTAGGGTTTTTTTGTTTTGATCTGTCCATTTGGCATCAGTCTTTTATCAGATCAAATTACTTGTGGGTATATTCCCCCTAAATTGTTTTCTCATTTGCAGCATTAATATAGTCAACAAATCTTTCTGTGGTGGGAATTAATGGAAAATATTCGTAGTATTAAAGAAATCCATCCATTCCAGAACTTGTTTCATAGGATAAGAATTTAAAATCATAAATTGCACATTTGGACTGTCTCTGTATGGTCCTTAACTGTTCGGGCAAAGGACTTCAATTTGATATTTGGGAAATTTGTCAACTCTTCTCTAAATTTGCATAATTAGTATTATGTTGCTGTCAACCTGAAATGGCTATTTTCCCTAAAATTCAATAGTAATTTAACACAAAATATTACTCTATAGTGAGTTGGTGATTTTTACGGAAATACTGTTAGCAAAATGCATGATGTAGTAAATACATCTTTCTTATCATGAAGACAGTATTCACGGAATTTATTTAACATGCTCAGTTGCCAATTCCCTTTGTCACTGATCTCTTACGTAGAATATCTTGGAACCATATTTCCCTCAATGTAAATTGCCCTTAAAACATTTTCAGTTTTAATTTAGATTTACCAAAAACCACAGGATTAGAATCTCACCTTCAGGGCCAAATCAGTGATGGCTGCACCACAGTGAAATACAAAGGCCACCTTGCTGTTCAGCTGCTGTGGGCTTAAGATTGTTAAGGCACCTTCAAATGTCTCATCTTTTTTAGGTTGTCAGTAATTACTGTTTGTCATAACTTTTGGGGCACTAAACACACCTGAACTAAAAATTATTTCATCTTACCCTTTATACTCACTTTAAAAATCAGGCATCCCATCTAAAATAAATAAGTACCTGGATTGAAACTCCTGCATTTCCCTCAACAAGGTCAGAAATAAGAGGAGAGTAAAAAAAAAAACATTGACTAATGTTGGGAGAGTGAAAAAAGATCACTTTTTCTTATAGACAATATTAGCCTTTTGTAAATATTGTAACTGGTGAGTATAAAGTAGAAAAGGTATAGTTAAAATATTTGCTCTCTATATAACTGCTAACCTTTAAAAATATAATTGCTGCTAAAAATAGAGCTGTTATATTTCAGGAAAATTGGTGCCATTTTGAAAATGAGATCTTGTGCCATTAAAGGCAGCTGAACTAAATATAAACATAGTTCACAAATTAATGCTGTCAACGGAAGGAGTAAAAGAGAAAAACTTAACCAGTGACATTTTATCCTAAATTATGTAGTATAATCAAATGTGATCATCAGAATTTTTATATTTTTCTTTGTACAGAGGTTATGTATTCTGAGTGTTTTTAAAAAAGGAAACATTTTAAATCCCACAGATTTGTATCAATCACCAATGGACTTAAGATTTTTTTTCTCAGTAATCTCTGAAATTTGTTTAAATTATACACTTAACACAGCAGACAAACTGGATTGTTTTTGTATATAAGACTGCTTCCACCTGAAATGCTGTCAAGAGTACTTGGGGGGTTTATCTTGTACATGATATTCTTAGAGGTAATAATGCATGAACTTATTTTATAAACTCTTGGACTATGTATTTGACATGTAAAAAATGTACAGTATTAATGTCAACCATCTCTTAAAAGTTAGCCTATAAATATTGTTGTATAATTTTCTTTGGTCAGAAACATTTTGGTCTAAGTAGTGCCGTCAGGATTTTCTTCAGTGCCATTTAGCAAAACATCTGTCATTCACCTATGCAACTAGCAAAAATGTGTATAATTCTACAGAGTACCTTACAGTTTCACTTTTAAAATTTCTTCACTGTTCTTGTGGAACCTGATCTAGCAAAATTAGAGGAAAGCCCCAAGGAAATTTACTTGAAAAGCCAACATTTCCAGGTTAAATAGTGGAATCCACTACTAAAGATAACCAGTAAAATGTCTACCATCTCACCCTCCAAAGTTTGCAAGGTATTGAGGCTGTTAATTGTGCTTATTTGTGGGGTAGTTGAATAAAATTGGGCACTTAATTTTTGGGTTCCTTGTCCCTCATGAAAAAGCAGTTACTGTAAATTTGACTTGTAGACAAAGTAGAATCTGCCCTGCATGTTGTTTTGTAAAGATGCCATTTTTCCATCCAAGCACATGCTATCCAATTTCCTATCTATCACACTATTGTATAAAGAGCAGCAAAAACTGGAGGGGGAAGTAACTGCTGTACACACTGAATTGCTCTGCATGGTCTTATTTGAGATAATTGGTGTAAGAATCTTGACTTTTTTTATATTTGGAAACATCAAATAAAAATGGAAACAATCCTTTGTGGTTTTGTTTTGTTTATATGAGCTTTCTGAAGCTTAGGGTCAGGTAGGTACTTTTTTTAAATTTTGAAATGTTTTTGCCTTAATGTGACTACCTAGAAGAAACCTATATCATTTAAGTAGGGATATTTTACTTAAGGATTCAGCTGAAAGAAAAGAGAACTCTGCAGTGCTGTCTAGTTAATCATTAGTTTATTAAAGTATGATTTTAAGAATTAGTTGTAGGTAATTACTGTAGTTGACAGAGGTGGTTTCAACTGTTTCATGTATTTTTCTTCAATATTTACCAATAGCCTCATATACTCAGAATCTGCTCATACAGAAATTTACATTATGGTGGCATAAAGAAAGTGACTTAGCTTATATAGGTTTCTAAAATCTTTTGAGGCTTTATAGCTTTTTATGTACACTTCAATGTAAGTTTTTATTTTTGGTACTGGGGACTGAACCCCAGGGTTCTTAACCAGTCACATCTCCAGCTCATTTTTTTTTTTTTAATATATATTTTAGAGAGAGGGCCTCATTGAGTTGTTGAGGCTGGCTTTGAATTCACCATCCTCCTGCCTTAGCCACCGAGACTGGGATTATAAGGTGTGAGCCATCGTGCCCAGCTCAATATAGCGTAAAAAGCAATAGATGTTTATGAAATGTCATGCAAAGCAAGTGCTCTGCTACTGAGCTACAACCCCATCCCCTCCCTTCTATGTAATACCATCCTGACTGATGCCATTAGCTAAATTCCAGCAAGATATTTCCCAAAGACATATCTTAGCAATACTCAAAAGGTTCCCTTTTTTTTGGTGGAGGTGGGTGGGGGAAGGGGAGCAAGAACAAAGGAGTAATGGTTAACCTATTATAGATCCATATAATAAGCACTACAACAACAAAAACTGCATTCAAATAAGAATATGTATGTACAAACAGCTTCTCTGGAGAACAATTTAGTAGATATATTTAAAATGCATATAATCCTTTTACTATCTACGGGGGGGAGGGGGGGATCTGGTCAAATATTATAAACTGTACAACCAAAATAATGGTCCCAGCCAGGGACTATGGTGCACACCTATAATCCCAGCAGCTCAGAAAACTGAGGCAGGAGAATGGTGAATTCAAAGCTAATTTCAGCAAATTAGTAAGGCAGGCCCTAAGCAACTTAAACTTAGCAAGGGTCTAAATATAACAAAAGGGTTGGGCATGTGGCTCAGTGGTTAAGCACCCCTGATTCCTTCCTCCGTACCTAAATTTATGGTCATAGATGTATTGCAGAATTTATGAAATTGGTATTAATGTACAAATGGAATTAAATTATGGCAGTCTATTTGATACTATGCAGTTCCCTCCCATAAAGAGGTCCAGTCACATGTCAAGTACTTAGGAAAGTGCTAACCGAAAAGAAGTCAGCATGTTTTGTGCACATATTTGTTTATATCGGAAAAGTCTAACAAAATTAAACATCACTTTTTAAAAAGTTGTACAAATTTTAGATTTTCAATAAAAGCTACCTGTTTAGATTCTTTAAAATGTTTTGAGAAATTGTCAATGTGACATTCTTTTTAATTTGTTGTCTATGAGCCCTTATTTATTTACATGTGCTGAGAGTCAAACCCAGTGCCTCCCACATGCTAGGCAAGCACTGTACCACTGAGCCACAACCCCAGCTTGTGACACAAATCTTTGATACTGAGACTTGAACCCAAGGCCTTGCACAAGAGCAGTAATCACTTCCAGGGGTTCCACATCTTAGTTAATTTTAGTTCAGATCTCAATTTTGCAGCAAGTGAAAATATATCAAAGCCAATTCCTAGACTGCTATTCTTAGCCTCGATGATATAGAAAATAATGCAGGAATAAGTGTATAGTTGAGGAAAGAGACAAAGTATGACCAGTTCAATTGGTGGAACTACTGGTGGTACAATCATACTGGTCAAACCCAGCCTACCACCTGTTTCTGTAGTTCACAGATATGTGGTTTTTTAAAACATTTTAAATGGTTGAAAAAATCCATTTTTGACAGGTGAAAAAGTTTTATGAAGAGCCCAGCATTCCCAGCTGTTTACAAATTATCTATGGATGCTTCCTCAATATAATGTCAGAATTGAGACTGAACTGTGGTTCACAGGTCCCCCCCCCAAAAAAAGAACTGCAAAAAATTGGTCCTACTCTCCTTTATTAGTCATAATCCTAACCCTTCTTCCTTTCCAAAACTCAAGGAAAACAGCATCAAGTTCAAATCTGGTGTAACCAGGGCTATAATAGCTCAGTGACAGTGTGCATGAGACAGCCCTGGATTCAATCCCTAGAATTGCAAAAGGAAAAGAAAAAAGTTGGTGCGACCATCTTGCTTTTGCCAAGGCTGTCTTGAGTAGCTTATTCCAGAACTTGGTTGGAGGACCTTGCAAACTTGCAAGGTTATACTAAAATGTACATACTACTTGAATTTACTAATCTAGATCATATTTCAAAAGTATTCTTGTCAGAATGTATCAAGTATGTAAAAAAGGAAATACGCTAGTTACTATAAATGATAGGCACAGGAGGTTATTCATCTATCCCAAATTTTTAAAACATTTTTGTACTGTACACAAATGATAGGCAGAGGGAAAATGTTGCAGCTCCTTATGAGCACCATAAAGTTGTACTGACTTAAATTTCAATTGATGCTGTTAGGAGTCAACAGATCTAGGTATTAGGGTAGTTACTATGCACTCCCATCAGAAAAGTTCAGCTTGCTCTGCTTGGCATCAAATCTACATCCACATTCACACAGTGAATGTTGCCCCAACATGTACATACGAAATGAGATTAGCTCAAGGAGGCAAAGATGGAGTTGGAGGAAAAAGAGATTAATTTTTTATGTTTAGTTCTACACCTAAGTTAATTTTGTTCGGATACCAGTTTTGTAGCCACTGGGAACTTGCCCAATTGGTGTCATAAAAATATAGCAAAGCCAATTCTTAAGAAAACACTATTCTTAGCCTCAATGATAAAAACAGAAAGTAATGCAGGAATTAAGTATATAGTTGAGGAAACAGACAAAGTATGACCAGTTCAATTGGTGAATTAAAAGATTTTTATTATATTTCTTCAAATTATTACATTCAACATGTTTTTGCTTTGTGTTGTCATATAAACCCTGATAAAACTCCTTCAGATAGGCAGCATGCTAAATGGTAAATGAAATGTTACTCCCAGCCCCAGAATACATTTTTTGATAAAATATTACATTATTCTTACATAGATTGATGTATTAGGTGTCCTATTTTTCATTGCATCTGGATTTGGGGGATAGCTGATAGCTTTTCTAAATAAGGTTGTAATTCTAAACCTTTGCTACTGCAGTAACAAAAAATGGATATGGCTAGAGTAACCAGAAAACATTCCTAACCGTCAAATAGAAAAATAAAGCCAGTTTGTTGTCCCCATGATGCCACTTAGTGCTATTTAGCTGCTTATAATGTCTCATAGAACAGATTTTCTTCCCCACTCTTTTAAGTGCTAAACCACAGCACCACCTGTGGCTTTTACAAACTGATTTGTACTTTAAATGCATTTTCTGAAATTTATTTTACAAATATATTCCTGATTTTGGGTAAGCTTCAAGTTCTATATACATCAGGTCTAAGATCTTACTAGGTGGACTCTAGAAAGACCAAGGATAACTGCTCCTCTCAGAGTAGAAGCAAATCACAGCAACATAAACTAAAACAAATCAAAAGAAGCAAAGCCCATGTCGACATCTGAGGATTTCAGAAAAACACAAAGTGGCAGAGTGGATTTTCAAAAAGTCATTTATTGATAGGTTCAGATCCTTTGCTTCTCTCCCAGAGTTCTGCATATGTTGTTCCCTCTGCCTTGAAGTGTTTATCTCCCTTGAATCCAGAAGAGTGGACTCTCCAAGTACTTCCCTTCTTGACAGAACTACATCTACTTGTCTGTGTCCCCTCCGTTGTTAGATCATGAGGTCCTCAAAAGGAAATCCCTGTGCCACTCCACCTAATCATCCTCAACCTGTAGCAGGTACATATTAAATACTTTTGTCAAACTGTTTGGCTTGGGCTACAAAGTCAAAGACTTAGAACAGGACTACACAAAGTTACAGCAGGTGGGCTGGGAAGGATTCTAACTTGCAAATGACATGCTCTTCCTTGGAGTGACTGCTACCCAATTCCTCTCAACAGGTGTCAAGCACAAAGGTAGGTCAGCTCCACTAGTGCCAGATCTTCAGATCCTTCAAAAATAACAAATTCTGGATTTTTCAAGGGAATTTCTGGAGTTTAAAAAAATGGCCAACCACTTGGTGTGGGCCCAGGGAAACAGGTCCATAGGCCATATATAGCTGCCAGTTTTCAACCTTTGCCTAAAGCCTCTCCCAGATCACTAAGTCCCAAGAAACCTCAGTCATACACTGGCTCTTGCTTCCTCCCACTGGTTGAGAAGATAGGTTCTAGCAAAACAACAGGGGTGGGTGGGTGGGGTCTCTTAATCTTACTTTAGACAAGTTTTCTAGTACAAAAAATTTAAATCTGGAATTTTATAACTTGAAAATCACTGACACTAGGTATAACCATGAACAATGCTATCTATAGTTCTTATGCTGGTCTTTAATTACTTGGAAGTCTTACTAAGTTCAATCATTTTCTAGAATGAGACTATTTCATTAGCTGTGGTCCAAGATGTCCTCAGCCCAAGAATTGTTATAAGTGACAACTGTTGTTAATAATTTCTAAATTTGTAATATTAGAGTTATCAATTTATTCTGAAAAAAAAATTTATTCTGAATTTAACATTCATTACCAAGCAATGCATTTATTTGGAAGGATACCAGTTACCAGTCATAGAAAGCTTTTGTATGTTGAAAACGTAATTTTAATAGATAATTCTTCATCTTACATAGGAGCACAATAAAATACACCACATTCTGAAGAAACTCCAGAAATTATGAGAATAAGAGTGAGGAAAATTCAGATGGGGCTACAATATCCATTACCTTAAACTGCAAGAGACAAAAGATTCCAAAGTGAAGGTTAACATTTACATATTTATGACTGGCTACATTTATGACTTGAAAATAAGAATCAGGCATTAGATGTGAAGAGAGGTGGAAAAGAACAGTTTTGTGAGGGAAGAAACTGTCAGTGAAGAAAAATTTACTAATAACAAATTAAAGAATAAAAGGAGCTCCAAAGCAAATACTAGGGAGGTGAAAGCACATTAACTAAGATTTGATGCTCTCAAAGGAAGAAACCTTTCTGATGATACTTATGCAAGATGGTTGCTTGAGATACACTCTTAGGTCTATAAGGAAGACTCAAATGCCTCAGCAAACCCCTAATGAATACCAGATTGGTGTTTCCTAATAACACACACCAGTGGCCACATAGGAAGTTTAAAGATAGGAACCAAGAAAAAGGTCATACTCCACATCTGAGGTAAAAATGTGGCATGACATGTGAAAGTCCTACATGTCAGTCACTAATGCTTTCTTTGTTGTGACTATCCCTGTACAGTAATTTGTCAAACATTGTGGCAAGACCAATGATAGCCTAACTAAATCAGACAACGAACATTTATTTTTAATTTCTAGGTTAAAAAAAAAAAAGTCAGACACTGATGCTTTATGCATGCTCAGGGCCAATTTATAAATAATCCATTCAGTAATTCTTAATATAAGTTTGCATCAGTGAAAAGAAACTGGCAAAATCTCTTGCCATTCAATTTGTCAGATGGTGAAGACCAAAACAGAATGTTTGTCATCAGAGTTTTTTAATTTTTAAATACGATTGTCACATTGGGAAAATGAAATAAACACAGTAAAATAAACTGTACAAAGGCAAAGTCGAATAACAAAAAATATTTTACTAAAACATAAGATTTACAGAATTCCAGACAAGCCATACAAAATGGTCACAAGTTTTTTCTTTTTTTCTTTCTTTTTTTGAAGGGGGGGAAATCTACACCTGACAGCAAAGTCACAATGTTATTAGTGAGGGCTGTGATGTTTGTTTAATGTTCCCATTTTGATTCAAACAATCAAGCTTGTCCATCTACAGAGTCTAAATAAAGTTAGACTTGGCTAGAGAGCATATTCTAAAGAACTGGTTAGCTGCTTTTAACCAATGCAATTAGCTCACCATAAAGGGGAGTGAAAGGAATCCACAAAATTAAAATAAAACTACCTTTCCCCTCAAAAAAATAAAATAAAAAATAAACACACCCATACCCCTGGCAGCTAACCCTGACAACTACCTTCATTCACAGTGCTTTATACTTAAACCATGATGGGGGAAATGAATAAAAGCAGAGAGCCACTGCTTTTAAACGTTTCGCAACAATCCAGATGATACTTCTAGCCTCGGCTCATGCTTTACAACAGTAAATCAGGACAAGACATAGATTTGCTAATGTGCATTTAATCACCAAAGGACTGAAGATGTCTGGGCTTTTATTCTGTAATGTTTCTATTAAGACTGTGTCCATTAAATGCAAACAAAAAAGGAAGAAATCTTGGCAGAACAGGAGAAGTGATGCACATTTGATGATCGGATCGATTTAAATATTATTCATGGCATATAGCCTAGTCCATGCTCTAGCTGCAGACAAGAACAAACATGTGATTAAGTCAGCTGTGATCTCTTAGATTTATGTCATCTCCTATAAACTGAATCAAGGTTGAAACATTTTCTGTATGTCTAATTATAATACAATGAAAATAAATAAAGTTTTACAAAATTCATCAGGATGAAAAAAGTTGTGTCCCCTGCATTTTTGGATAATAACATTCCTCAACAATTTTGTTCAAATTTTTCAGGGAGAAGGTTGTTGATTCTAAACTCTCTAGCTATAAATTGCTGTATGCTTTAATCAAAAGGATTAGAAAAACAGCATAAAAGAGTTCAATTGTTCCAGTATGTTTACATATTACTAGATGAACGATGTACACCCAGTATTGGTTAAATTCAGTGTTGTTAAATCCAGATTCCAAGATCTCCCAGTTATATACTATACATAAAATTTTGGGGTTCCATAACAGGCCATGAAGTGGAGCTTGAACATCATACTTGTATACTGTAATCAGCATCTAATTTAATACAACCTTTTCCCCTTGCCCTTGCCAAGAACTTTTAAAAGCTTTTTAAAAGGTAGCATAGATTTGTTTTAAAAAGTGGAAGTAGTGTAAAGGAGAATAAATATTAAATACCTGTTTCTATGGCTTGGGCTTCGTTGGTCTTCCACTGCTCCGCTACATCATTTGCTAATGGATCATCTGGATTAGGAGCACTTAACAAAGCCTGGATCGATAGCAGAACTGTGCGGATCTGCAGTGCTGGGGACCACTTATCTATGAAGGCAACAGGCTCAGTATGATATAGCATGAAAAAAACAGGCCCAGAACTACTGCATCTCCCTCCCACAGACCACTGTGGTCTTATTATTAGGTTACAAGTTACAGGGTTACAGTGTTTACATTCTAAATATGGAATGCATAAGAAAGAAATCATACTACTTACCTTTCAATATATCTAAACATATTCTTCCCAACTTGTCTACATTAGGATGATAAATTTTGGTCATGAAACGTACTTTAGGTGCTGCCATTGGGTATTCTTCTGGAAGGAATAGTTCAAGTTTAAAAGTCCCTCCCTCAAAGGGGGAATCCTGGGGGCCAGCAATGACCACATGAAAATAACGGGCGTTGCTCTCATCTGGTTCTGCTTTAATGCCAGGAACTGGTTCTGCCAGCAAACGCTGGGTTTCCTACAACAGAAAAACACATTTGTGAAACAAACATCAATTCATTGAACAACAAAATTAAATTTAGAAAGTTCATCTCTTGGATTTAGACATAACAGAATGTCTCCAATCTCCTGATGGGTTATTTGGTGTTTATAAAATGCAAACTTCAAAGAAAAAACATCTTAGTCATTACAACCAACAAAATGCAATGCCAGAGAATATTGATGGCTTATCATACATTTTAGCTAGAAATATGCTGATAATAAAATTAGGTTAATGAGCCAGGCTCGGTGGCACACACCTGGAGACTGAGACAGGAGGATCATGAGTTCAATGCCAGCCTCAGCAACTTAGTGAAGCACTAAGCAACTCAGTGAGACCCTGTCTCTAAATAAAATACAAAATAGGACTAGGGATGAGTGTCCCTGAGTTCAATTCCCAATACAAAACACACACACACACACACACACAAAATGCTAGAGGGGAAATATACATCTCCATGCTTACTGCTCTCTAAAATTGAGAAACCTCAAAGGAACCTTTAATAATTCCCATTATAATCATACTATTAGTTCTATTTTTTCATCAGTCTCCTGGTCTCCTAAATAACACTAGCATTCTTCTCTTTTCAAATCTCTAAAATTCTCCAACCTCACCCTCACTTCTGACTTAGGCCTTGCTTTCTATGTCAAAAGAAAACAAAAATTTCCCTGAGTTCTCATGGTAGCATTTGCACCTCTACCTGCATCTGTATTGCCCAAATACTCCATCCTCTCCTCCAATGTTATATATGCACTCTTGACTAAGTCCAACCTCTCAAGCACTAGATCTTGTTTCCTCACCTGTTTAAGGATGCTACTCCAGCAATGAATTATCAACTCTCCTCTCTGTACTGGCTCTTTTCCTAAACCACACAAACTCCCTACTATTCCTCCAAGAGTAAATGACCATAACCCACTGCTCCTCCCATCCCCCCCACACCAGTTACTGCCCCACTGCTTTCCCCTACTCTTCCAAAGTGATGTACCATTACTTGCTCATTTCCCATTTCTACCCCCTCCCCTTACCCCCATCATGAGCACACTCTCCAATTGGGGTATAGTCACTAACCTGCTTAAGGTCACCAATGAGTCCCACAACAGTTAGACCAAAACTGAACATCTCCCCCATCCTATCTCCAAATTTTTCCTCCCCAAAGTCTTTTCCATATTAGTCAATCCCATTTCATCCAATTGACCTACCCTTTTCTATATGTCACATATCTTATGTGATCAGCAATAGAACTTGTCTGAGGCCCTGGGTTGAATCCCCAGCACCAAAGAGAAGGTGTTTGGGAGAGGAAAGAATGAAGGAGGGTGGACTTCAAAATCTACCATGGTTCTCACCACTCAATTACAATACCCCTGACCCAAGCAACCAGCAGCTCTATCTGGCATAATGCAATAACCTTTAATTTTCTCCCTGATCTCATGTTGCTATCTACTAGCTCTGATTCTATTTTCTACAGATTTTTAAAAAGCCAAAACCCTTATCATGGACTTCCCCCAAAATGTTTATGATTACCTCACTCTGTCTACTTCCCTAACTTACTTTCACCTATTCTCCTCCCCATCCCCTTTGTTCCAATCAAGTCAGTTTCCTTTTAGTTCTTTAACCTACTAGGCACACTTCCATCTCAAAGGCTTTGCACTTGCTCTCTTCCCCCAAATTTCTACATGGCTTTTCCCCTCAGATGCAAAAGATCTTCAATCAATCATGTTTTCTCAGTAAACCATAATTAAAATTGCAGACCCCATTCCACCTTAACCCACACACTCCCTGTCCCCACCCCACTTAACCATGACAAACAAATCACATCTCCCTTTTATTTTGCTCAGAAAATAGCACTATAAGAGGTGGAATTTGAATTTAACCCACACACTCCCTGTCCCCACCCCACTTCATAACCATGACAATCAGATCACATTTCCCTTTTATTTTGCTCAGAAAATAGCACTATAAGTGGGGGAATTTGAATTTATTCACTGCTATATCCTCAGCATCTGGAACGATACCTGTCACCACAATGGATGTCCAATAAATATCTGTTTAATTTTGAATAAATGAGTGAAGACTAAACTATCAGAGTTGCATCTTTACTCAATAAAGCTATGGAGAAAAAAAGAAATGCATCTCAAATAAAGCAGGTTTTTTTCAAAGCAGGATGTGTACATCATGGGAGGAAAACAAAAGGATCCATTTCAGGTGGAGAAGAAACAGTCTAACTTCTATTTATATCTAAACAGAAAAACATTAATTTTAATATGCAAGCTGAAAATAGTATATAACATTTATTATTGATGCATTTTCAACATTCTGAAAAGGCAGATTTAGTTAAACTAAACTGTTAAACAAATTTTTAGGTATGAAAACCAACAAATGCTTAAGAAAGTTGTACACCTTCACACACACACACACACTTTTCCTTCAGTATAGTTACATACTGATATAGCTATCAGATGTAGATACAGATCTTCCCTCCCTCAAATGTGAGAGACCCACAGCCACTGAAAGTAATGCCTTTGGTACTTTCATTCAAGACTAGTTTTTGTTATGATGTTATGGCAAGGCAAGGACAAATGAGAACTCAAATGTGAACTACTTCCAGCAAAATGTTCTTTAGGTTCAAAGTAAAACATTTTCAGGGCATTAAAAAGTTCAAGAAGACAATAAAGAAGTCTCATACCTTGAAAAGTCAAAATGTGACTAGAAAAGGGGGAAAAGTACAAATATTAAGAACAGTAGAGTACAAGAATGGAAAAAGAACTGGATAGGAAGATTTCTTGAATTATGGGGTCTCCTCACCTCCATCTTCCTTTTGTTTTATCTCTAGTTTATAAAGGTGGGGGACAGGGGTGATCAGGGTCCAAGAATCCCAAATTACCCCCTTCCTGGTTATACAAAGTATAGCAGTTCTATTTAAAGCTACTAAAAAGGCCTCCAGGATCAGATCCCAAAAATAGCTTCAAAATCACACTGAGTACACACTGGCAGAGACAGATATGACACTCATTAGTTAGTTCATCTTCAAAGTCAAGATATTCTTCCAGAAGAATGCATACTTGATCAATCTTAAGATTTAACTGGAACACATTCTAGAATATATTTTTTAGGTGTGGAAAACATTTTGAATCAGTTTTTATATGCACCCAGGTTCCAACAGACTTAACACAGTCAACAGATATATAACTGAATAAACATTGTTGATTTTCCAAACCCACAGCATAAACTGTGGGATGAGAAAAGAATAAAATCCAAACCAAATGGAACCAGTCTCAGAAAACCCAATGTTAAAGTCTTACCCACAGAAGTTGATGGCATCTTTTTCCCTAAAAAGGGAAAAACTAGGTAGGAAATAAAATCCTTCTTGCTACTATCCAAAAGACGGTTAACTGAAATATCTCTAAGTTTTATACTATTCTTTGACAAAAAAGACAGAAAAGAACAGCATGATTTCTTTAAATCCAAAGGTAAAAGTCTCAAAAATTCCTACTGCTTCACTTATTTTTGAGCAAGCATGCTCTGAGCCAGAGCAGGGTTTAAAGCAATCCCCACAACAAAATTTGTCCTTTCACAGTTCCAGTTGTCCTTAGTCAGTCTCAGTCAAAAAAGATTAAATGGAAGATTCTAGAAATAGAAAATATGTAAGTTTAAATTATGCACCATTCTAAGTAATATGATGAAATTTCTCACTTGTTCCACCTGGATATGAATGAATCATCCCTCCTTGTCTAGCCTATTCACAGTGAATGCACTCCTGGCTTGTTAAATCACTTAGCAACCAACCATTTACCAGCAGTTTCAGTTATCAGATCAACCAGTACTTGTCAATCAACCAATACTTGTATTCAAAAAGCCTTCATTTTACTTACTAATGGTCTCAAAAGTGTATCAGCAGTAGTAATGGTGGTAATTTGGACATCTCAAAGATAAGTCACATACATTGTTTCCTGTGAGAAAAGGTAGCTGTTCACAACTTAAGGGAAAAAAAAATAAAATGCTGAGGTTGCCAAGATTTAGAGTAAGAACTAATCTTTCATCCATGAAATTATGAAGGAAAAGGAATTTGTACTAATTTTCCTGTCACACCTAAAACTACTAAAGTTATGGTGCTTCATTAAGACAGTGCATATTAACCGCTTAGTTAAGATAGAAATGGCATTAAATTTGTGTGTGCATGGAGAGAGGAAGAGGGAGAGGGAAAGTGCCCATGAGAGAACTGGAGAAAGAAAGACAAACAGTGTATGCAGAGTTGGGAACTATCTGTAGTTTCAGGTATCCATAAGGGATAATTCTGTAAATATGGAATGAGAACACTAAAAGGACATCACAGAAGGCCATAGTCTGATATAAGCAACTCAACAAGAACGTAAGGTACAAACAAAGCACAACAATAAACTTAAAGATTTATAAGACATTGCTTGTTTTTAAAGAAAACAGAATAAGGCCAGGTATGATGTCAAACACCTGTAATGCGATTCACTCAGGAGGCTGAGGCAGGAGGAAAGTTCAAGGTCAGCCTAGGCAACTTAGAATTGTCTGAAAAAGAAAAAAATAAAATAAATAAGAACTGGGGATGCAGCTCAGTGATAAATTGCCCCTGGGTTCAAACCCCAAAACAATAACAAAAATCCAACCAGAAGTGCCACTGACTGTACTTTGTGATCCCACTATGTTTAAAAGCAATCCAAGAATGAACCTGGGTAGAATTGCACTTAGGACCATGAAAAACAGAAAGTACTGCAGAAATTCAGGAAATTGGTTACTAAAAAGTAGAAAAGGAAGTATGCAAAAGAGCAATGTAGGAACTTAAATGACAACAAGATTCAAAGGAAAATACCTCATCTTACAAAATGTATATACAATAGTACATGCCACAAGTATTTTTAAAAGGAGTTGAATTGATCAAATTGATCTGATAATCAATAGCTCTATTAAGACTTGAAAAGCAAACCCTAGTATCACACAACACTAAATCCAAACATGTGACATTCTGTCAACCAATTTCTTCCTTTTATCATAGTACTGGAAATTGAACCCAGGCCCTCATGCATATAAGGCAAGTGCTCTACCACTGAGCTACATTCCCAGATCCTTTTTATTTGTTTTGAGATAAAGTTTCAGTAAACTGTCAACCAATTTTTATGAAACAAAACTGTTCTCATTTTTAAAAGTTCAATAATACTTTGTGCTTACCATGAAGTAATGAAGTTCTATTAAGTTCTGTGAGGCAATGCTTAAAAGATAAAAGATTAAATAGAAAAGTAGAGGTAAATTTGCATGAGAAATGGTGAAATGTGTTGATGAATATATATTTAAAATATTATCCCAATATGTAATTAATAGAAATTACTGACATTTCTATCTTTTTTAAACTAAGTCTTCAGAGTCCAGTACATCATTTACACTTATAAGATATGTCAAAAAACTAGCCACATTTCAACTACTCAACATGGCTAGGAGCTACTATAGAGTGAACCATAAGATCATATAATGATGTTATTGACAGATCATTAAGAATAAGTCATCTTATATCACATACTGGGCAAAATTTTGTGGGGAAACTTGAATTACAAGTTTGGGGCCAGCCTCAGCAACTTAGAAAGACTCTGTCTCAAAATTTAAAAAAATAAAATAAAAAAGACTGGGGATGTAGCTCAGTGGTAGAGCATCCCTGGGTTCAAATCCCAGTATCATATGCATACACAAAGTAATGTCAGAACACTTGGTGCCACTACTAACAGGAATGCATATATGAGTTACTGTTTGCTACAGTCAAAAAGACTGTTTGAAAATGTTTTGTAGCAATTTAGAAGAAACACTAAATGACAAAACTTAATTTCAAACAAGATAACTGCATGAAGAAATAATGGCTAATTGCCCAGAAATAATTTTAATTTTTACAGTGTACAGTACCCCCTAGTGGACATAAGGTATCTTTACTTCAAATATCTTTTTAAGATATCCTTCCTACAATACCAAAACTAAGCTTAGCATTCATCTGAACATGTCCTTGAAAAAGCCCTATCCTGATACAAATTCTAAAAGCAAATAAAATAGAAATAGCTCATAAAAGCTGACACATAAACAGCAAAACTAATTTTGTATTTCTTTCAGCTTTAGCCCTTTTGTGGCATCTTGTCACTAACTACTTATAATCCATGCCCTAACTTTTCTCCTCAACATGAGAACAAACAAATTCTTATATGAAATTTAGGGAAAAATATGAAGACTAGGGAGCCAGAAGGCTAGAGTATTTATGACCAGTTTTTTTCTGGGGTCTAAATTAGTACTTCCAGTTTCCTGTTCATTATCACCACTCAACTTACAACTAGTACAATAATTGGTTTACTTGTCAGACATTAAACTATCTGAAGACAGGAATCTCAATTAGCAAAAGGTACTATATGTTGAAGTAAATGCTTGTTCCAAGTACCACATAGAACTGATTAGGATTATTACACCTGCTGTGTTAACTGGTATCCTCCACACCTCAAGAATAGTATTTAAGATCAATGCAATCACTAACAATGGACAAAATTTGAAAAGTACTAACAACAAACTGTCCTCTCAGCAAGAACAGTTAGGCTGAATTCCTTGACTTCTTTATGTACTATCTCCCAATTCTCTCAACAGAACACACACAAACCTAAACTAAGCACACCTGAACATACCAGGGCTTTGTTTATGCCCCTCAAGCCCAATAGCCTTTAAGCTCTATAGAGCAGGGATTTTATGCAATTTTCAAGCACTATTCCCAGACATTGCAGAAAAGTCCAAGTATCAATATAAAGAACTGCCAAATACTGATTTAAGCACTCCACATGTGTTAACTTATTTAATCCTTGTACTCATTTTATAAATAAGGAACTAAGAGTAACCAGTTACATTATGACCAAAGCCAGAAAAGGCAGAGTGTCAAGATTCAAAGATTCAGGCTCTTAGACTCTACTAACTCTGATTTCAGAGCCTGCTTTTTTATCTCAAGGGTGTATATATATACATAAAAAGAAAATTAAATATATGAGCTATAAATGTCAAATGTTTGGTAGGGACGGTAAGTAGCATAAATTAATAACAAAGGGTTATTTTTGCCCCTTCATAATCAGGAAGAAGTACATCATCAAACAGGTAAATTTAAGCTATAATGTCATTTTTTTTTTCTTTGAAACTGGGAACTGAAAGAATATAATCTTAAGGCAAATAAAGCAGAAATAAATCTGCTTCAATTTAACAAGTGATATGTATCATACTGACCTGGAATTAGTGTTATAACATCCAAAATGGCAAACCATTTTGCCCATCTTTGATAGTCACTGAAACCATTACATTCTTCTGAAATGATCCTGTGACTTTGGACTTTGAACCATTAATTGGTATGTCAACATCTTAGAGAAGGTACAAGAGGTGTGAGGAGGATAATATATGAATATATTCTTGTTCATTTCTAAAGATATTTTTAACTGAGTGGTAGAGCACTTGCCTAACATATGCTCTGGATTCAATCCCTAGTACCACCACCAAAAAAAAAATTTTTTTTCCCGGAAAAATAAAAATTTTAAGCCAGACACAGTGGCACACACCTATAATCCCAGAGACTGAGGAGGCTGAGGCAGAAGGATTGCAAGTTCAAGGCCCTCAGCAACTTAGCAAGACCCTGTCTCAAAAGAAAACCTTATAAAGGAGTTGTAGCTCAGTGGCAGAGCGCTTGCTTCATTCATGTGAGGCACTGTGTTCGATTCCCAGCACCACATATAAATAAGCAAATAAAATAAAGGCCTATCAACAACTAAAAACATTTTTTTAGAAATATAAAATACAATATAGTTCAGTGATAAAGTGCCTCTGGGTTCAATCCCCAGTAACCCCCCCCCCAAAGTCTAAACTAGACAGGGAAGAAAAAAGAGTTATCAGACCAGGGGTAAAATGCAGAATTTGAAGTAAATGTCTCTTTAGGACTAAATGGGGCCAAAGGAGAAGAACACTGAAGATGAAAATGTGTAATCTCTTTCTTTCCCTTAGGTACTGGAGATTGAACTCACAGGTACTCAACCACCCTCAGCCACATCCCCAGCCCTATTTTGTATTGTCTTTAGAGACAGGGTCTCACTGAGTTGCTTAACACCTTGCTTTTGCTGAGGCTGGCTTCGAACTCATAATCCTCCTATCTCAGCCTCCCAAACCGATGGGATTACAGGCCACTGCACCTGGCCACCTAATCTCTTTATCAAAGAACTTCTTCATGGTTTAAAAGTCTTTAAAGATGGTACTAATTTTGTAAAGAGAGCTATTAAATATAACTAGGCAAATAAGTGGTATTCTATACCTTGTAGAGAAAAAACCTCAAGAGCCAAGAAACTGGAATTTAATTTCAATTTTAATTGGACCAATCTGCTATATAACCAGCCACAAGTCACGTTACCTCTCTGATCTTCAAAAAGTCTCCAGACAATTCAAAGATTCTCTAGCATTGAACTAACCACACGTTTTATTATTATTATTAGAATGATTTAATTGTTAACTGCTAATGAGATGTCCCCTTTCATAATTGAGGCTCACAATTACTGTTCAGTAGTCTTCCCTGCTGAGGAGAGGGATATTTTGGACTGTGTCTCTAACATCTATGCTAATACTCAATATTTAAATAAAGAAGTAATATGTTACCAATGGCACTTTCCCAAGTTTTTTTAAAATATTTTTTACTTGATTAAAAGAAAATATGAAATGAAATTAGCCACACTCCTAGCAACCAAAATCCAGTGTTGTTTTCTTGTTCTTGTTGTTCTGATAAAGACAAAAGCCCTTACAACTTTAATGTGCACATTTTTTACTCATTGTGTTACTGCTGCCTGCTTTCCTCACAGCTGCTTATTTTATAGATAAATTAATATTCTTTGGAAACTGTATGACATAAAAGGTACTTTTCCTGGCCTACCAGCTAGTGGCTCTAACTTGTATAGACAGCTATATCATATATTACTTACACACTCATTTTCCTTCAGGTTAATTCCACTCTCAAATGCAGCAATCACAACAAAATGTAATGCCTAAGGATCCTAAAAATAGAAAAGAGCCTGTGTATTTCATCTGACAAAAACAGATGAAACAGAGAAGCTGAATTTTCAGTCAAAGACAAGTTACAGTTGGTCCAGACTTGCATTCTCAATCCAACTGTGCCACCACTGGCACAATTTAGTTCAAGGAAAGAAAAATCAAGAATCTTTCCCATTCGGCATGCTAACTGTGAGATAAACTAGGATTCAGGGATAACAGGATTGTCTCCCTCCAAATAAAATTCCTTTACTGTACAGCTTCAGGAGACAACCATTCACAATGAAGTATGCATGAACAGCACCACCCTGGGGTTATACAGTTAAGAGCCCGGATACTTGTAAATACTGGGGATTGAATCCAGGGGTGCTACCTCCCCAGACCCTCTTAATTTGTTATTTATTTTTGAGACAGAGTATGGATAAATTGCAGGTGCTAGCCTTGAAATTGTGATCCTTGCTGGGTGTGGTGGAGCATGCCTATAATCCCAGGGTTTGGGAGGCTGAAGTAGAAGGATTCTAAATTCAAAGCTAGCCTCAACAACTTAGCAAGGCCTTATAGTGACAACCTCTCTTTAAAAAAAAAACGGTTTTAGTGGTTAAGCACCCCTGGGTTCAATCCCCAGTAGTAAAAAAATTAATTCTCCAGTCTCAGCCTCTTAAATCTCTGGGATTACAGGCTTGTACCACCATACCATGCCTGATACTTTAAAGAATACAATTCCAGTTTAGCAGCTGCAAAAATCAACTTTAATAGTTTAACTCATGAAAAGCTGATTATACATAATTCTAATAAAATCGGTGTATTTACCCAAAACATTCCATTTTCCCTACCAATGTTGATAAATAGGCATTCACTGTGCTTTCAAAATTTTCTCCCTCAGGGTATGTGTAACATTTATTTTGTGAAACTAATACATAAGTGACACCCATAATTTTTCCTCTCACTAGAAAACATTTATTCTCTTATGGTGAATCAGTATCTTTGCAAAATCAGATAACACTAATAGCCAACACCACATAGGGCTCAGTACTATTAGGCTCTGTTCTTTGCACTCTAATCCTTTCAACCACCCTAGAGCTGGATTTGTATAACTTATACTTCTCCACATTCCCTAAAATCAGTATTTTGCTCTGGAGAACTAGGAGGAATGTCCAGCCATTTTGGCCACAAAAAAAAAAAAAAAAAAAACAGTGTTTCTGACATTGCTTTTGTTGTTGTTTTGGGGGGTTTGAGAAACCAAGCTCCACAACCACCTGAAATACCAGCTACTTGGGCAGGATGATCTCAAATTCAAAGTCAGCCTAGCAACTTAGACCTTGATTCAAAGCTTTTTTAAAAAGAGCTAGGGATGGGACTGGGGTTGTGGCTCAGTGGTAGAGCACTTGCCTGGTACATGTGGGGCCCTGGGTTCGATCCTCAGCACCACATATAAGTGCTCTTAGTTAAAGAGCACTTGCCTACCAGGTGAAAGGCCCTGGTTCACTATCCAGTACCAGGAAGAAAGGGGTAAAAAAGAGGTAAGCAATTAACCAAATGCCACCAAATGCTGCTGGGAAAGTAAGTATGCATCTTTTGTAGGAAAATGTTTCCTTGCTGGGCGTAATGGCACACACCTGCAACCCCAGAGACTGAAGAAGGATCACAAGTTCCAGGCAAGTCTCAGCAACTTAGTAAGGCCCTAAGCAATTTAGCAAGAGACCACGTTTCAAAAAACAGAAAGATAAAAGGGCTGAGGATATGCGTGGTAAAACACCCCTGGGTCCAATGCTGATGCTTACAAGTGTCTCACATTCCATACCAGCTGAATGAAAAGATCAACTACACAATTACTGGAGACCACAGAGAAAAAGAAAACTTATTGAGTTGGTAAAGTGCAAATTTCAAGAACTTCCAAAAATGGTAAGCTTTAAGAAGCCAGTGCAAAAAAAGGGAATTTTCAAACTTTCACAAACTATTGCACACTCTTGCTCAAATGCCTTATCCTTTATAATGTCTCTATGGTTGTACACTTTCAAAGGGACCAAATGCTAAGCATCAGAGATTATCAGTGTTAAGTTTCTTTTGCCCTTTGCCAAAGCTTTGATAATCTAACCTTCATTTTCCTTTTATTGTTTTATTAATGAGCACTGCCCTCAAGACTAGACTGGTTGAGATTCTATCCACTACCTCAGGTTTTTAGAAGACTGAAATTAAATTGATCAAGAAATCAAATTCACAAAGTTACAGACTTTAGTATTTCGGAGATTATCAATTTGGTCTGAAAGCTGAATAATCTTAAAAGCTCAAGACTGAGTAAATAACTTGGTAGATTTTGTATTCTTCTGTGATTTCAAAAGATATTATCTGTGCTAATATGCCAGAG
The DNA here is from genome assembly GCF_052094955.1 of Ictidomys tridecemlineatus. NCBI lineage: Eukaryota > Metazoa > Chordata > Mammalia > Rodentia > Sciuridae > Ictidomys > Ictidomys tridecemlineatus. The sequence goes on along the minus strand of NC_135482.1, from coordinate 25,190,841 downwards.
GAGGGAACGATCTAGGAAACTTAGATTTTATTATAACTGAAGTAAGCATAGATTTACATACTGTAGCAGATGTATTATAACAGAACACTCCTGTACAATACTGGGTTCAAATTCATCCACTTCATGAGGATAGCTTGAGTCTCTGAAACAATGCAACAATATATTTTAAAAATATGAATGTTGTTCTCCATTGTTGCTAGCAATGTGAGCCAGCAATATAAGACTATGTTAATAACAAACCACACACACAAAAAAATACCTTTAAAATAACTGATTTAGATAGTGTAACTAAACAGTGGCGCTTTTTTTTTTTCTCATTAGCCCTTGTTTTAATAGTTATACATAGTAATTGCATTCATCTGGAAAAAACTATGGAATTGGATTTCACTTCATGATCCCTTTTCCCTCCTATCCCCCCTTCCCCTGATGTTTCCTTGTTTTCCTTCCCCTACTAGCCTTTCTTTCACCTATTTATTTATATTTGTTTGGTTCTTCTTATTTATACATAAACAATGGCTTTCCTTCCTTCCCTCCCTCCCTCCTTCCTAGAATTGAACCCAGCTGTACTTAATCACTGAGTCACATCCTCAGCCCTTTTTAATATTTTATTCAGAGACATGGTCTCCCCGAGTTGCTTAGGGCCTCACTAGGTTGCTGAGGCTGGCTCTGACCTCCCCATCCTCCTGCCTCAGTCTCCTGAGCCACTGGGATTACACAGGCATGCAAGAGGCAACAGTGGTTTTCTTAAGATAGGGAATTGAACAGCTAAGACAGAATTGGAAGATATTTTTCAATGAGTACCCTTTTTGTTGAACTTTATAATATGTGTATGAACTACTTCAATCAAAGAAAATAAAATTACCTAGGAAAATTGAAGATTTTTGTCCTATTTGACATCTCATTATTAAGACAATTGATATATGGGCTGGGGATGTGGCTCAAGCGGTAGCGCGCTCGCCTGGCATATGTGCGGCCCGGGTTCGATCCTCAGCACCACATACAAACAAAGATGTTGTGCCCGCCGAAAACTAAAAAAAATAAATATTAAAAAATTCAAAAAAAAAAAGACAATTGATATAATAATGAGAATTAACAAATATAAAGAACAAAGCTAGTATTTTAGTGTTAAGGTGAAATTGGTCCTTAGATACATAGCTGGTGAGACTCCAATCTGTAACAGTTCTATTTGAAATTTATCCTAAGGAAAAACTCTGAAAATGCTCAAAAGCATACCTCCAGAAATAATGATCACACTAAAGCCTATTTTCAGATACTTTGAAAGTATCATGTGCAACATCAAAGAAAAATTTTGAAAAGTGAAAGCATACTTTGAAAACAGTATAATCTTTTAATGAAGTGTTGACTGCAGTAAGGGAATATATTCTATATTTTAACTGAAATGGTGATTTCACATGTGTATACATTCGCCAAAACTCAAATTGTAAACTTTAAAAATGTCTACATTTAATTATATATAAATTAAATCTCAATAAAGTTGATTTAAAAGAACAAAATGTTAAGTGTATCTTGAGCTCACTGAGGGCAGGAAATATTAATTAATTTGAGAAGAATAACAATTTGGATTTGGGGGCAGGAGCTATATTGTTTGCTAGACATTCTGTTAAGAGAATCTGATTGGATAGGGCAAAGGGAAGAGAAGGGAAGGGAGGGGGCATGGGAGTAGGAAAGATGGTGAAATGAGATGGATTATCATTACCCTAAGTACATGTATGAAGACAAGAATGGTGTGACTCTACTTTGTGTACCAGAGAAATGAAAAATTGTGCTCCATATGTGTACTATGAATTGAAATGCCCTGTTGTCATGTGTAACAATTAGAATAAATTAATTAATTTAAAAAAGAATCTGAGCAATGGAACAACACAAGATTAAAGAAAGAAAATGGAGGAAAAACAGCAAGAGCCAATGTAATGGCTTACAGCCATGAGCTACATTGTGTACACCAATCCAAACCTCCTAAATTTTCAATGAAATTACTAAATTTGCAAAATGCTTGCCATTAGTGGGCTCTTCTGTGGAAACTGTTAAAAGAGCTGAGCAAAACATTTCAGTTAATAGCAATCCTAGAACCACAGACAAAAGGAAACTAAGATCTTAAACTACTTGATAAATGACCAAACCTAAGCAAGGCACTGGACTTTTCAGAGGCTAATGAATTGGACAGATAAATTTAGCCAGAATTTCAAAGTGAAGGGCTTGACACCTGAATTAATCCTTAAAATTGATTAATTTCATTTAATCTTCAGAATCAACTCTGAAAACATTTTCTAAAAATATGCACAGAAACCTCCCAAGTGACAGAACATAGATTAGAATCCCACTTTAGAGTCAAGGCTTCTCCCGTTACAGGTGTGCACACTATGCCAAGCTCAAAGTTTCTTTTCAAACTTCACCCAGCTAGAACTCAGAATCTCCAGCAACCACAGTATTTTACACCTATCTGTATTTGGTGAATGACAGAGTTACAAATTAAAGGCACGTCAAAGCTAAAAACAGAAAACATTTCTTAATTCGTTCTGACAGTTCTTGGACTGCTGTAGAAGTCAACAGGGTAGAGGGTAAATTCTTCAGGCGCACTCTGCTTGCTTCCCATGGCATTTTCTCCCTCTAATCCTTCTTTCTTCTCTAACACTCTTACTTAAAGGCAGAACCACAGTCCTGTCTTTTCTCAGATGTGATGGATGCCCCAATGAAGTGAGGGAAAAGTTCAACTGATATGAAAAAAGACATTTCTCTATAGTATATCAACAACACTAGGGGAAAAAAAAAAAAAAACACCTGTAAATTGGCCGGGTGCAATAATAGCCACCTAGAATCCCAGCAACTTGGGAGGCTGAGACAGAAGGATCTTAGCATCTTAGTGAGACCCTATCTCAAAATAAAATCAAGGGCTGGGGATGTTACTCAATGGTTTAAAGTGCCCCAGGGTTCAAGCCACAGAACAAAAAAGCAAAAAAACAAAACAAAACAAAATCAAACAAACAAAAACACTGCAAGTGAAACTAGAGTGAAGGGAGCCTTTCTCCTAAACATACTTAAATTCTGTAGAGCTGAATCAAGCCAAGCACTGCCATATCTCAAGGGCTTCAAATACTTCCCTACCTGTTATGTAGGTTTGTTGGGCCACATCTGGCAGTTTTTAACCTTTAAAACTTGTACAATGGGAAATTAGTGTATCAAATATAAAGTCAGTGTCACTTGTTCTTCTATATACTTTAGGATTCCAGAGGTTAGAATCTGCCAGGGGGCTCTGTTTACACTCTATAGATAAAGAGATACTAAAGGGAGCTGCAAAGACTTGCCTCTTCCAGGGTTCTTGTCTGCTGGAAGGGCCTATAAGTACCACGCAACATCCCTGCAGCACATTAGTCCAATTTGCAATTTATCCAATAGAGAACCAACTGATGGCCAGACATGGGTAACTCAGGAGAGAGGAAATTCATCATTGTGACTGGTAAACACCATAAGAGACTGCAGAGTAGGGAGTACAAGGAAGTAAATACCAATGATATGATTATGATAAAAAGGAAGGCTGTGAAGAATACCAGGTTAAACTGGGCATAGTGCCTCACACCTGTAATCCCAGTGGCTCGGGAGGCTGAGACAAGAGGAGGATTGAGAGTTCAAAGCCAGCCTCAGCAAAAAGCGAGACGCTAAACAACTCAGTGAGACCCTGTCTCTAAATAAAATACAAAATAGGGCTGGAGATGACTAAGTGGCCGAGTGCCTGAGTTCAATTCCCACTAAACAGTGCCCCCTCCCCCAAAAAACACAAGGTTAAGGAGTTTGAACCCAATAGAGCTACATGATCACATCTCTGTTTTCAGAATGTCAATATGAAAAATTGTGTGTGTGTTTCTAAATAAGCAAAGAAAAGGGGAGAAGTTCTGAGATCACTGCCAACAAAATCCAGAAGAGGAATAAAAGCTCACACACAAAGATGTCTAGAGGAAGGGAAAGAGATGGCAGGCAACTGGGTTAATAGTGATGACATGAATAAAGTCTCTCTCTCTCTCTCTCTCTCTGGAGATGGCCCACATTCTCCCCTGAATGTATAGCTGCTTCCCCAAATAAATCTCTCAGAGAGAAAAGGGGTGGGAGGATACTACCAGTGCTGATGTATACGAGAGGGACACCAAAATGAAAACATTTCATGGTAAAAAACAAATTTGCTTTTTAAATGCCTGCAAGACATCTAAAAAAAAATAAAAAGCCGGCAATTGAGGAGACCTAAGGTTTCAGAATCAATGACTAAAGCCAGAGAAGTGAATGACAGTGTTTAGGAAAGTCTTTAATGAGAAAAAGCCCAGTCTGAACCCCATGAGAACACAAACACTCAAAGGATTAAAAATTAGCACAACAGATATGACACAAGCCTTCCATTAGTTATACTGGAAAGCTACACACTTATTTTTTAGAATACCGACACTCTGAACATTTGTGCCCCCCCCCTCGCCTTTTTGCATGTCGGGGTGGGGGGAAAGACCAGAGATTGAACTCGGGCACTCAACTACTGAGCCACATCCCCAGTCCTAATCTGTATTTTATTTAGACAGGGTGTCATTGAGTTGCTAGTGCCTCACTATTGTTGAGGCTGGCTTTGAACTTGATCCTCCTACCTCAGCCTCCCAAGCCACTGGGATTACAGGCAAGGACCACCACACCCAGCAAACAGCCTCATATTGTTTTAAATTACCCTACTGGATCACAGAATCACCATTCATTTGTTTGTTTTTGCAGTGCTGAAGATAGAACCTAGGATCTTGAGCATGCTAGACTGAAAGTGTTCCACCACTGGACCACATCCCCAGCCCAGAATCATCAAATTTTAAGGCCCAGGGAGTGATGTGGACGTCACAGACTCTTAAACACAAAGATAACCCAAATCTGATTTCTACCCAATATTCAACATGTCCAGCTTAAAATTTCTTAGCCTACAGCAATCTACTCTATAAAGACAAATATTTACTACTATTTAAGACAAATATATATATCTGATTATATATATATAGAGAGAGAGAGGGGGGGGGAGGGGAGAGAGAGAGAGAGATATCTCCCTCACAAGGCCTGAAGAGAGTATTTCTTAAATGTTCTAGAACAATGTGGGCTTCAAATGTGACTAGTTTTATGAGAGCCAGTATAGACTCCCTACCTCCTAAAACTGCCTTGCTTTTTCTGCCATTTCTCTAAAGTATTTAGAAAAAATGTCAGCTAAAAAAAAAAAAAATTACACAGGAATGATACAATATAGATAAACCTTTGAAAACATTGTTAAGTGAAAGATCCAGATAGAAAAAGTCACATACTGTTATGATTTCTTTTTACATGAAATATACAGAATTGGCAAATCCAGAGACTGAAAATAGATTAAGTTTCCAAAGTGGGAGAAGTAGAGATGAAGACTACTCCAGCAGGTACAGGGTTTCTTTTTGGAGCGATTAAATCTTTTAGAATTAGAAGTGATAGTCATACAGCTTTATGAATATATTAAAAACCACTTCACTGCACACTGTAAAGTGATGAATTTTACGGTTTATGAATTATACTTCAAAAACATTAAGTGAAGCATTTAGGTTTTCCTTGAATATTCAGTGAGACAGTAGCATTTTGCCCATGAATTAAAGATTGGAATAGCAAAACAAAGTGAAGGAGTAATTTATTATTTTGACTCCTTTTAGTATATAACATATATGGCATATTAACTGAGATTTTAGTGATGAGTATGTAATTATTGAACTACTCTGAAGAAAAAAAAACGTTTCAAATTAAATTTTGATCTATAGTCTAAGCAGAAGTGCTGACTCATGTTATAGTTGTAGCATTACTCAAACATCTTCCTCGGGTTTGATATGTCTACATAGAATGACATACTACCTACCCCACACCCTACCTTCCTACTTCTTCAAAATTCAGTTCAAATGTTACTCTCTAACAAAACTCTTTCCCTAAAATAATTTTGAGGATTTCCCTACTTAGTCTGTCACTTTTTTGGTGTTCCTACTCTTTTGCCTTTGTATTTTATCAAAGGCAATACTGGCTATATGATTGTGTCCCCCACATCCCAGCCATTTTTGCAGGGAATAGAAGCACACATAAATACCAGTGTTTCTGCCAGATGCACACAAAAACCATCTGGAAATCTCAAAACAAAACAACGTGCCAAATTGTCAAACTTAACAAACACCCTAGACCCATAATTGAATTCTGCATTTGAAAATGCAAAATTCTAATAAACATAATCCCTCAGATTATAAACAAGTGTTCAGAGAAAATATCACTTTGTCCCTACCATTGTCATCAATACATCAGCATCCCTACCAACTAACCTGGGAGAAAATTCTGATAAAAAATATGCAAAATTTGGCCTCTATAATCAGTCAGTGGCAGGCACCTAAACGGAACTCCCAACTCCCAACACTTGGGTTGAACCATAACAATAAAGACAAGGTAGACACTGCTTTATTTGAAAAAGTGTTACTTAATGACAATAGCTCTTATAGACAAGCATAAGAAGTGTCAAGTATTTTAAGTGTATGTCTTCAACTGAAAGAAAAAAAAAAAGCTTTTTCCAAAAGCCAAAGCAAGAATTATGTTTGCAGGCACAGGGGAACTATAGTGGAAAAGCACTTTTCCTTATTCTCCCCAAATGGGAGTGAGGAAATTAAATCAGGTACAGATACCATTCCCCAAGTTGAAAATGCAAAATTCAATTTAATACATAAGTGCAAGATAATTCTAATCTATTTTTGTGCTTACTGAGTAAAAAAATCCTTGCTTAAAATTACTACCATGTTTTTAGTATGATCCAGTAATATTACAAATATATTTTGCAGGTAAGAAATAACAGGAAAGGGGGCTGGGGATATAGCTCAGTTGGCAGAGTGCTTGCCTTGCATGCACAGGGCCCTGGGTTCAATCCCCAACACTGCCCCCCTTCAAAAAAAATAGTACTGAGCTGGGGTTGTGGCTCAGCGGTGGAGCACTCGCCTAGCATGTGCAAGGCCCTGGGTTCGATCCTCAGCACCACATAAAAATAAAGATACTGTGTCCAACTGCAACTAAAAAATAAATATTTAAACAAGAAAAAGAAAGAACAGGAAAGGAAAGAACAAATGCTCTCTAGTCCCTTCCTACAGAACCACAAAAATGTACCCAAACCCAGGGACCTAAGAAGGCAGAAGACTATGACACCTAACCAGAAGTGTTCCACTTTAAGGACAACTATATTACTGAACAGTTTTATTAAACAGGTTAAAATGCATTGACAAGATTTCTGATAAGAAAAAAAGCTAAGCACTTAGATCCTACAGGTGGACATGTTTCAACTCCTTTTGTACAAATGATATAAAAATTATACATGCATTACCAAAGGGGCAGATATGTTTTGGCACATTCCACAAGCAGTACCTGAATGATGTCTAGACAATCAAACCACCTGGGTTCATATCACAGCTCTACAAATTACTTAACTCCTCTGGTGCAAGATACCTTATGAATAAAACAGAGAGAATACTAACATTCATATCATAGGATTGCTGTTATAATTAAATCAGTGCATGTAACATGGTTAGAAAAGGGCCTACTATACACTTTCAATTAAAAAATCTAATTATTTTTGGTACTGGGGATTGAATTCAAGGGCATTCAACCACTGAGCCACATCCCAAGCCCTTTTTTGTATTTTATTTAGAGACAGGATCTTGCTGAGTTGATAAGTGCCTCCCTAAATTGCTCAGGCTGGCTTTGAACTCCCAATCCTCCTGTCTCAGCCTCCCCAGTTGCTGGAATTACAGCCCTGCATCACTATGCTCCCAGGAAGATGTAAATATTTTACATAATAAAAAACTATGACCATGGGCATGCAATGCAGTGGCAGGGGCTGGGGATCTGGAGGCTGAGGCAGGAGGATAAAGAATTCACAACAAGCCGGGCATGGTACAAAAATACAAAAATAGGGCTAGTGTTCAGTACCCCTGAGTTCAATCCCGGGTACAAAAAAAAAAAAAAAAAAATTCGACAGCATGCCTCAGCAACTTAGGAAGGGCCTAAGCAACTCAGCAAGACCCTGTCTCAAAATAAATAAAGGGCTGGAGATGTGGCTCAATGGTTAAGCGACTCTGGGTCAATCCCTGGTACCAAAAAAACCCTAGCTGGGCACAGTGGCACATGCCTGTAATCCCAGTGCCTCAGGAGGCTGAGGCAGGAGGAATGCGAGTTCAAAGCCAGCCTCAGCAAAAGCAAAGTGCTAAGCAACTCAGTGAGACCCTTTCTCTAAATAAAATAGAAAATAGAGCTGGGGATATGGCTCAGTGGTCGACTGCTCCTCAGTTCAATCCCCAGTACCAACCTCCCCCCGGCCAAAAGGTTAGGTATTGTGTCCAACTACAACTAAAAAATAAACTCAAGACTCTGGATTAGATCCTCAGCACCACATAAAAACAAAGTATTATATTCAATTACAACTAAAAACTAAAATTAAAAAAAAGAAGACACCATAGTATACTCTAATGAATATAATCTGCATACTAAATCTGAATTTAACAATTTAAAAAATCAGCAATGCTTTGTTTGCCCAAAAGTTCTTGATATCAATGTTCTTTGCTTAGTAATTAAACAGTAATAGTTTTTCATAGCCCTCTAAAAATTACAAGGCATTATCTATCACACATGCTTGACTTCTAGAATGTACCATTCTCACTCTATCACTCCTTTCAGCTTTCGTACTAAGTTATTTCCTTCTCCCAAACTCAATTTTCTTCTTTTCTTGTCCAGGTCAACTCCTACTTTTCAAATATAAAACATTCAACAGTCATCTTTCCTTGATCTTTAGACTATGGCAAATCCCCTGCTTTTCCGTTTTCAAAATACAACTTACAGTAATTTGTTTTCCATTAGACAGGGATGCCTATCTTATTCACATGGCTTAGTGCTGAATACATATTGTGTATTTGATAAATGTCCAATTAATTTAACATTAATCCACATCATATGAGTGGGTATCAGAAAGGCAAAAAAGTCACGAAGTTAAGAAAGACCGAAATTTGGCCTTGTCTTACCTAAAGCCACTTTGCCTCTACTTCACTGTAAGATGATTATCCAACTGCCCTTTATGTATCCAAAAAAAAAAAAAAAAGTTTACTTGTGAAATAACATCCTCCTGAGTGTGAACTATAATATAAAGGTATCTTAAAAAGTTGTAGAGAAATTAAAAAATTATCCACATGATGACACAAGGATAGTATTTGTTAACATTTCTTTCTAGTGCTTTTTTTTGATACCGGGGATTGAACTCAAGAGCGTTGAGCCACATCCCCAGCCCTGATTTATATTTTATATAGAAACAGGTCTCACTGATTTGCACTGAGGCTGGCTCTGAACTCTCATTCCTCATGCCTCAGCCTCCCAAGCCATGCACCACTGCGCCTGGCTCTAGTGATTTCTTAACAATGATGCTAAAATCTCTAGATTTGCAAAGACTGAAAACACAAATTGATTTGCTCAAAACTATCGAATTGACAGAAACTTTGATGATACACAAAGCTGAAGGTAAAATAGCCTTTTTGTTATAAAAAAAAAAGTTAACATTAGATTCTGAAACCAATGTTTCAAAATACTTTTAAGGGTTGGGGGTGTAGCTGGGTAATAGTATAACAATATTTGTGCTTGGCATGTGTGAAGTCCTAGGTTCAATCTCCAGAACCAGATAAAAAAAAAAATTTAAAACTTTAAATTATAGCAGAATTTTAGGTATTCAGAAACATCTGAGTTAAAGGACAATTCAGAATTATAAAAATATCTATACCTAGGTACCCTTAGGAAATTTTAGAATAGCTTCATTTGAGGTTTTAACAAACCTAACAACGATCCTAATAGGGCCATTCAGCTCTTAAAAGAGTGAATAACAATTTTTTCTGTTGATTCTGAGGGCTCTTACCCAGTTATACATTCTTTGAACCAGTCATGTTTCTGCCACAGGACCCAAGGGCCACAGTTTTCAGTCTCTTGGACTATTTTGATTCTACAACGTATATAATATACAAAATGAATATTAAAAAATAGGCGGCAGCAGCAGCAGCTTTACTTGGGAGGAACCTTTAAGTTAAGAATTTAGCTAAAGTAGCTGACCAGCTACTATCAGATTTCCTAATTTGTATATCCATTATCCCTTCATATACATTTGCAAAAAAAAAAACCACTTCAATTGCAATAAAGCAAGAGTCCAATTCATTTTACACACACACACACACACACACACACACACACACACACACACACCGTGTTTCATAACATTACAATATTAGCATTTCAGATTTGTTTTTAAAACAATACTGTATACCATAACATTGAAACTGTTGGTGACAACTATAATGTCCAAAGCCCCCGCTGGATACTACTGTCCTCATTTCCTTGTTTCTGGTATTCATTTCCATAAGTCATGTGCAACCAAAACTCACTATAATGAATGTATGAAATAGTATGGACCAACTGTAGTATAAGTTACTGTCTTTTTCTTTTTAATACCTTTATTTTACTTATTTATTTTTATGTGGTGCTAAGGATCAAATCCAGTACCTCACACATTCCAGGCAAGCACTCTACCACTGAGCCATAATCACAATCCCAGTTATGGTCTTCTTAAATGCATTTATACAGATAAATCATTCTAACAAAGTACAGAGAAAGAAAAGGTATTGAGCTGCCAATTCAGAAATTCTGGTCATCCAATTTATTCAGCCTATTAATTCCTCATGAAGAAAAAGAAAAGACATTCTCTACTATATGAAAATCTAAGGTTATAATTTAGAATGATGATGACATATATTGGGAAAAAAACTCCAAACTTCAGCAAAGCAAATGCTTGCTGCCTTAGTGTGGTGGATACTCACTAAGTGCTTGATAATTTCACAAAATTCAATTTCTACTGTGTGGGAGTTGATAAATCTGGACTGAAGGAAGAGCTGAATACAGACTGCTATTTTTAATTTATTTTCAATTATCCCCACAGTTCATAATCAAAACATTAAGTCTTACATTAAACATTATTCTTTTTGAAACCTAAAAGTTCAATCACTACTAAAAAGCAGTCCAGGGATTCTTAACATGAAGCCCAAGGAGACTTAGGAAAGCCACAAATAAGTTTTAACAAGAAATCTAAATTCCCAGAAGTCATATGTAAAAATATTGGTTTATTTTCCTAGGAAGGTCAGAAAATTTCTGTATGGGACACCAACCAAAAGAGCTAAGAATCACACCGTTTCTGGTCAAATTTTTACTATACAAGCCTATCTGTTTCCAAAGGTGATTTAATTACAACTGATAATGCACTAATCTTCACCATAAGCTTTTTGTGTTTTCTTTTTTATAATGGGGGAAAACCAATTATCAGTCAAAAGATTTTCAGGGCTTAAAAACAGAACACTTTTCTGAATCACTTTTATTATTAAATTATACATAATTATTAAAAACTAAACAAACAGAACTCTCTAGTCAATGCAAAACCAGATACTGAGGACTGGGGTTGTGGCTCAGTGGTAAAGCACTTGCCTAGAACGTGTGAAGGCAGTGTGTTTGATTCTCACAGCACATATAAATAAATAAAATAAAGGCCCATCAACGACTTGGAAAGCCTTAAAAAAAAAAAAAAAATCAAGACACTGAGGCACACTGGTGCATGCCTGTAATCCCAGTGCCTCAGGAGGCTTCGGCATAAGATCCTGAATTCAAGGCTAACCTCAACAATTTAGCAAAACTCTGTCTCAAAAACTCATCCTCAGGGCTGGGAATGTGGCTCAAGCGGTAGCCCGCACGAGCGTGCTGCCCAGGTTCGATCCTCAGCACCACATACAAACGAAGATGTTGTGTCCGCCGAGAACTAAGAAAAAATAAATAAATGTTAAAATTTTCTCTCTCTCTCTGTCCCCCCCCACTCTTTAAAAAAAAGAAAAAGAAAAAAAAAACTCATCCTCAGCTATTAGAAAAGTCAGTATGTGCAGACCGGTGGAATTCTAATCTCAGGCAACTAGCTTGCTAGGCTTTAATTAAGTAGATCAACTCCTTGATTTTAACTATTTCTTAAGACTGCATTTACGGTTTTCATGATTAAAGACAATTAAAAGAATCTCACTATTCAATGTAACACATAAAGGCCCTATCTATAGATCTCATTTGTTCCCAAAATAACTTCATGCATTGTAAGCCAGCACTCTGTACAACTGAGCTACATCCCCAGCTCCCAACTCTAATTTTTCTTTATGAAAGATAGGGAAAAGGGAGGCTTTCTCATTTTACAGATGTTTTACCATATTTCACAGACATAATATCGAACCTTATTTTTTCCAGTCCAAAAATTGGTTTATATGCTGCATGGGATAATTCTGTTTGTCACTCCCCTTAAAAGGAAAACAGAACGGCAATGTATTTCACCAATAGCATATGGATATACATTTGTCTTCTCTTGCCCAATAGTTCTAGCCTAAAATTCTCAGCTCATGCGCATCCATGGTAAATTCATGAAAGCCAACTTGCCTGGTTTGCTTAGAGCGCTGTGCTGCAGTACTAACCATAAACACATCTTGTGTGCATGGTGTGGTGCATCAGATTATGAAACCACTGATAGCACAAAAATTTTGACACAGAAGATTAAATTGTTAAGTTCATGCCTCACAACACTGTTGTAAATTTTCTCAACTATAACATTTAGACTATATAATGCACAAATCAATAACAATTAATGTACCTATTTTTCCCCACACCAGAAAAATGTTTGCTAAACTGTCATGAAAAGATGATGTACATCAATTTTGGTCTAGTCAATTTTAATGTACATTCATAAGTATTCTGTGCATCTTAATCTCACACCAAAAACAGTTTAGTAATAAATGGATAATAAGTGAATTTTAAGTAACACCACCAAAATTAAAAGAAAAAAAGGCTTCACATAATCTCATTTTTTCTGAGAAAAACATTTTTTAAAAAGGCATAAAAATCTGTGACAATTATGCAGTGAAATACAATAGGTGTCTCTGAGCTTTTATGACTGTAAATTTTAATTGCTCAGCCACTCAGATTGAAAGAGCTTTAGCCCAGATGACAAAAAACTATTTTAAATCTCTATCAAAAACAGAACTACCAAGACTCTAGTGTCACACAAAATACCAGATATATTAAACCATTCATTACAGCATTTTTTGTATAGCACAATTTTGGGAACAATCTAAAAGTTATCAATAAACAATTAGTTAAAGTCTAACTGCAAAACTTCACAAGGTTGTCCTTAAAAAAAAAAATGAGTCACCTTGAAGATATATTGTTGCTTGGACTGGGGGCAGGATTGGGGAGGGAATTTGCATAAGGAGGGAAAGAAGCCTAGCATATATTTACTGAGTCACTCCAGTCTTTCTGGAAAGACATACAATAAAAATGATTTTCTGAGGAAAGGGAACTAAAATGCTGAAGACAGATAAAGGAGTCTTGATTTTCTATGTACCTTTTACAGCCTTTCATACACTGTGATTTATGTCCTAGTCAACAATGTAAAAGACTGATGTATTTTGGTTTTACAGATTGAATAAGACTTAACTGAAGGCTCAGACATTGGTTGAGGGAGAATCTACTAAGCAAAACAACATCACATTACAATACAGAATAACTTTCCTAAAACTTTTCCATTGAAATTAAGGCTCCTTCATTTATTTTGTCAATAATTCAGTGCTTAGAATTATTCTAGGCATTAACAGAGCCATACCCGGGTCATCTGAAATTCTTCATAACTTTGAGCAGTAAAAGGGGGATACAGGAGATAAAAGAAAACTGTGGTTTACATAGGACAGGTAAGGTAGATATCAGTGAGACAAACAATGCACCATGTGAGCAAGAATACAACAAAGGCAAAATGAGCAATGCAACAAACAGGAATTAAGTCCTGTGACTGTAGTAAATGCTAAGCCAGTTAATGTTCAGGGTACAGCAAAGCAACAGTATGACTACAGAGAACAGAAGTCCAGGAGATGCACTAAGAGATAGGCAGATCTCAGGTACTTATAGAGCCTTGCATCTGGGGGAGGGGAGGTGTCAAGATCTTTTAAGTGTGACAGAGAACTTCTGTAGAGTAACATGACCTGTATTTTAAAAAGGTAACACTAGCTGCCACTTAGAATTAGTCAGGCAAAGAATGATGGAACCGAACAGGGGTTTGGGAGATGAGGCTTTGTGTCTGACTTAGAATATATTACAAATGCAGCTCCTACAGAATTTTCTACTGGATTGGATATGGAAATCCAAGTGAGACAGCAACTGGGTGAAGAGTCATTCAAAAAAAGTCATATTTTTATAATTATTTACAGTTAGCAAGGTACTTGTACATACCTTAAGTCATTTCCCAATAACAAGAGACAGGGGAAGGTCACACTGGTCAAGATCCAAGTTCTGCCTCTTGCCAGTTTTAAGACCTTAGGAAAGTCATTTGAATCAATTACTAGAATGTAAAACATACTATCTAGATCATAAAATTTCTTCAAGGATCAAATGGCTGAAGGAATGTGCAAAAGGAAATAATGACCATTATGAAAGAGCATCATGTTAATCCTAGTTGTCCAAATCAAGCTATCTCATTTTACTATTTCCATCAGATAAGAATAATCAACACTACATTTCATCATTTGAAAATCAAAAGGTCATGAAATCCCAGCTGCTCAGGAGGCTGAGGCAGGAGGATCACAAGTTCAAAGCCACTCTGAGCAATTTATCAAGGTCTTAAGCAAGAGAGACCCTATCTCAAAATTAAAAAAGGACAATGATCTCTGTTACAAAAAAATAAAAAATTTAAAAATTTTAAAAAAGAAAAAAAAAAGTCAAAAGGTCACCAAGAAATAAATTAACAGTCCAGTAAAGCTGGGCACAGTGGTGCACACATCTGTAATACCCTAGATCAGAAGTCAGTAGCCAGTCAGTCCTGGTAACTTATACCCTCTCACAAAATAAAAAATAAAAAGAGCTGAGGGTCTGCTTTGGTGGTAAAGTACCCCTGTGTTCAATTCCCAGCACTGCCAAAAAGAAAAAAAGGAAAGTATTTTCAGTGATTATAGAACAACCTACATAAATACATGCATGGACACTAAAAAATTATAATCTAAAACTGTCCTTTATAGCTGTAAATATATTATACCGAGGCCACTAATTTTAACCTTTTTTCTTAAAATGTTTTTAATTGTAGATGGACATAATATCTTTATTTTTAGGTGGTGCTAAGGACAGAACCCAGTACCTTCCACATGCAAAACAAGTACTTTACCACTGAGCTACAATCCCAGCCCACTGATTTTAACCTTTACATGACAAAAATCAAGGCATATTCATTAGAGATGTTATCAGTAAGATATTGTAAAATTAAGGTTATGTTACAGTATAAGTTATCATTTTAAACAGTAAAATATAGATGCTTAGCATAAATTTAATGAATGCCAAATTATTTTTTTTTTCCTTTGTGGTGCTGGGGACTGAACCCAGGGCCTTGGGCATGTGAGGCAAGCTATATCCCCCAGCCCATGACAAATTAATTTAATTATGAGAACTCCAACTTATTGCTTTCAACCATTTCTGCAAATTTATAAACAAGTTTACACAAAATTTATTTTTCCATCCAAGGCTTTTGTATGACTGATTCACCTCTTCAAAATCAAGCAAAAATGGGGAAAATGCAGGTAAATGTTTAGTTCACTATGTATTTTAGAGAATTGCCTTTAATGTCAATTTCTGATAGGTACTTAGACCATAACCTAAGTAACAATAAATAAAAACTCGAAGATATTTGGTGCACAGTTCTCACTTTTCAACTGGACCTCCATAAGCATGATCATTGGTGGATATGTAACTGCATCATAACCAAAACCACACTGTAAGAACCTTCCAAGGTATATGATAATTAAACCTCCTTGGACAGAGTCTAAAACAAATCCATAATACAACCATGAAGGTTCAGATTATTAGACTCCAGAGCTCACTGACAATCTGTTCTTCCCTCATTTCTAAGAATTTCTACCTTACAGAAGTGTTTTGGGTTTTCTTTCTTTCTTTTTTTGCTTTGCTTTTACAGTACTGGGATTGAACCCAGGGACCCTCTACTGAGCTACACTCCCAATTCTTTCCTTTTTTTTGAGACAGGGCCGTTAAGTTGTCCTTGCTGGTCTCAAACTTGAGAACTTCTGCCTCAGCTTCAGCCTCCCGAGTCGCTGGGATTCCGGGTGTTGTGCCACCGTGCACGGCATAAAAGGTCTAAATTTTCTAAATCAAGACCTTCTGGTCAATGACACACAACCCTCCATGTCTAACATATTGAATCGTGATTGCATGACACACTACCCAATACATCCTTCGACGCCTAAGAGGTCTTCCGCCTAGTATGCATCTCTTCCCCAAAAACTTTGGACAAAAAGAACACGATTAAATACGTTCAACAGTTCATATCGAGCAAAATCAAGCTGCAAAATTAGTCATTTGCTGGCATAGTGAGCAATATAGATGTTCAACTAATTTTTTATGAAAAAAATAGAAATTTTAGTTTTCGTGGAATGCAAGAAATTTATCTGGTCTGAGAACTCTCTGATGTTATGTAAAGAATTTACAAAAACAAGACATCAATCAAAATTTTTCATGGTTTCATATGTACTAGTCAAACTACAGGATTCATAAACAGGGGAAAGACGGTTTAAACAAATAAAGCGCACAAAACCGAGAGGCAAGATTTCATAAGCTCTCCCTCAACTGTGGCCCTCCCGCAACCTCGTGTTAAACTATTTCCTCGTAACAGAAACAGCTCACACAGGAGTTTGCCAACCAGAGTAAAATCACTTCATGAAGATAACGAGCGGAAATGTATTTAGGAGAGAAGACCGCGGAAGCCGGGGCAACTCTGCGCGGAGCGCCCCCGTCCCGGACCCCGCTAGCCAGAATTGAGCATGTGCCTACCGCGGCAGGACGCGAGGCCCTCCGGGGGCCGTCTCCCGGGACGCAGGGCACCGCCCGGCCTCACCCTCCCGGTTCATTCATTCTGCACCCAGGTCTGCCGCACCCCCGGGCTCCTAGCCCGGCAGAAAAGGGACTCCGGGGCTGAGCGGCCGTGGTGGGCCACAACCCCCGCGCAGAGTACGGGCCAAGCCGCGATTCCCGCGCGCCCGCGGCCGCCGCCCCAGGGTGGTCTGAGAGACCGCGGAGGCCCGCGCCTGCCCGCGCCCAAGACCAGAGCCCCGCAGCACTGCAGCCCTGTAGCCCCACCCTCCGCCCGGGCGCGGGCCAGGCCTCCCCGCCCGCGGGGCAGCCTCTTGGAAGCCCCGGTGCCCGCCGCCCGGCTGCCCCGCCGCGGCCGGAAGTCTCCCCAGCGCCCCCTCCCCAGCGCCCGACTTCCCTCGCCGCGGCCGCCAGACCCTCTCCGCGTTGCCTCGGGCCTCTCAGCGAGGGCCGCGGACCGGAGAAAGCCTAGGGCCACTCGACACACCACTCCGACGGACCCAAGCAGAGTGAGAAGCCAGAGACCGGCCTGGCGGTTACCTTGATGATCCTGCGGGGCAGCCCGGCCATCTTGTCAGATCCCGAGTTCGGCCTCTGGTTTCGTCTCCGGCTCCGCTCGCCTCACGCACGAGTGGAAGTCCCGGGCTCCACTTCCGGGGGACGTTGCCGCGCCCGCCGCCGCCGCTGCCGAGGCCCCTCGGGAAATGTAGTCCCTGCTCGGGTGTAGGCTCGGGCGGGTTTTCCTCCGACCTGGCCCCCTCCCCCGCGTTCCCCGCCCCAACCCCAGCTGGGGGTGGCGGAAGTGACGCGCCGCGATGGGGCAGGGACTTGGGGGAGGCGGCGCGGAGCGGCGCGGAGCTCGGGCCCCCGCAGCCGAGCCTGCGGCGTGACGGTGGGACTAGGCGGCTAGAGCCGCAGGCCCTTTATGCTGGGCCCCGCCCGCGCCGGTGGACGACGTAACAGAGGCCCGGCCTCCGACGTAGCCCATTCATTCCTTCCGAGGTTCATTCAGCTTTCCTGCATTGCCACCGCCCGGCTGTGGCTGCGGGACACACACAAAAAAAGCTTCTAAGCATGGGTCTCGCTGGTTGTCCAGATCTTGGCGGTGGAGTCTTGATGTTTAAATAAACTCGGCCCCTGGGTAGGCTAAAGGAGAAAGGGTTTAGAGCGAGTTAGACTCGGGAAGATGAATGGTTTCTGAACGCTTGGACCTAACAGTTGAGATGCAGAGTTGCTAACTTGACGAATGACCAAAGAGAGAATTAAAGAACGCAAGGGATTACCCACTTTACCCAAAAGGAGGATTACAATGAGGGTGCCCGAAACAGGAACTGGGAAAAGAAAGCATTTTACTGTTAGGCATTGTCACTTGCTAGGCATTTTACTGTTTGCAAGCATTTTATTTCATCTTTATAGCAATCTTAAGAAGGTACTGCCTCCATTTCAAAATGAGGTTTAGAAAGATAACTTTTTACAATGTTATAGCAGAAGAAAGTGGAGCTGTTTGGTTCCTAGGCAGGTCTTCAAAGACATGGGTGCTAACTACTACTTAACCAGAGTCTCCTAGCACAGTAACACAGAAAATAGATGGTGAATGAATGAACGAAGATATGCAAAGCATGGTGTTAGAGGATGAGAATACAAAAAAGAAAAGGCTGGACATGACTTCCAATGTAAGAGAGAGACAAGTAATTAATTACAATCCAGTGTGTTAAGGGCTGTAATAGAGGTTCCTCCAAGATACTATTTGAGCACAGAGGAATTAACTGCATTAGAACTCAGAGAAGGCATCTTAAAGTAGAGGCTTAAATGAAGAGTAAGCACCTACCAGATCCGGCAGTGAGAGCATACCAGCCATAGAAAATAGCCTATGAAATAGCATTGTGCTGTGAGAAAGAAAAAAATAAGGCTTTAAATAAACTAGAGATATGAGTGTAGGAAATCCAGTAAAAATAATGAGAAACATTTCAAGCTCGGCACAGTAATAAATGATTACATGGATTATCTCATTTGATCATAAAGCATACAAGGAAGGCTTTATTATTTCCATTACCTTTAAAATGAAAAACTACGGCTCAGAGGTAATGAGAACTTGAAAATGAGAACTTCAAATAACCAGAAGTCTGAAATGGGTTGTTCTGTGATAGAAGAACCTGAGAAGGTTAATGACACTGGACAAAGATGATTTCAGAATATTTTAGAAAGGGCCCGGGATAATTCACCCTTCTAGAAAAAAAAAAAAAAAAAAAACAGGCAGAGCAGCTATTAGAATTACCCAAATCTAGCTGAGCGCAGTTGCAAACTCCTGTAATCCCAGGGGCTTGGAAGGTTTATGATGAGTTCAAAGCCAGCCTCAGCAACTTAAGCAGGCCCTGAGCAACTCAGTGAGACCCTATCTCTAAATAAAATACACATACACACACAAAATACACACACACACACACACACACACACACACACACACACACACGCAAAAAATGGTGAGGTGGCTGTGGCTGGGCGCAAGCCTGCAAGCCTGTAATCCCTTTGAGAGTTCAAAGCCAGCCTCAGCAACTGTGAGATGCTAAGCAACTCAGTGAGACCCCTCTAAATAAAATTCAAAATAGGGCTGGGGATGTGGTTCAGTGGTCAAGTGCCCCTGGGTTCAATCCCTGGTACCAAAAAAAAAGTATGCAAATCTGCAATTTGGGCTGGGCTTGGAAAGGAAGACACATCTCTGCTCCATGCTGCATTCTATGGTTCAAATCTGGAATGTCCCCCTAAACTCCTGAATTGAAAGCATGGTTTCCAAAGCAATAAGTTTCAAAGGTAGGACTTTTAGGAAATGATTAGATCATGAGGGCTGTAACTTCATCAGGGGATGATCCATTTTTATGGATTAATAATTTGCATGAACTACTGAGTTTAACTGCAGGCAGGTGTGTGGCTGAAGGAAGAGGGTCACTGGGGGTGTTCCTGGAAGAGTTATCTTTTCCCAATCTCTTTCCCTCTCCTTCTCCCTTTCCCTCAGTGTCCCTGTCTCTCACTCTCTCTCCTTCCCAGCTGACATGAGCCAAGCAACTTTCCTTTCTCTCACTTGGGGCCCAGAACAATGGAGTAGGCTGACTGTGCACTAAGACCTCTGAAGCCAAGAGTCAAAATAAATCTTTCCTTCTCTAGGTTATTCTTATCAGGTGTTTTGGTTCCAGCTACAAAATGGCTGACTAATACAATGTGTCAGCCTGGACAATTGACAGGGGCCAGAAGATCTACTTCCATGATGCCTCACAGGTCTGGCGAGTCATTGCTGGCTGTTATTCCATTTCCATAAGGGCCTCTCCCTGGTGTGTCATGACTTCCCCACTGCAAGATTGCTGGGTTCAAGAGTGAGTGGTATAACAAACAAAAGTAGAAGCTGAATTGCCACTTTTGACCTAATTGTGAAGTTACACCGCAACACAATCGCCACAATCTAGTGGTCAACCAGCAACAAACAAAAGCTACCTAGTTTCAAGGGTAGAGAACACGGAGTTCACTTGAAAGGGGAGTGGCAAGATTCTAGAAACTGAGGCCAGGTTGTGGCTCAGTGGTAGAGGTCTCACCTAACACATGTAAGGCTCTGAATTCAATCCTCAGCATCACATAAAAATAAATATATAAAATAAAGGTATTGTGTCCATCTGCAACTAAAAAAAGTTTTTTTAAAAAAAGATTCTAGAAACTAGCAGACTATGTGTGATGGAAGGTTTAGTTGTAGACAACTTTAGAAAACACAAACAGCCACATGTACAACATTTGTCAGAGTATATTTATAGTCATCTACCTTTGCATCACCTAGGGTGATAGTAAAATAAAAGCATTTCCAGAGCCTTTCCTCCAGAGATGTAAATTCTCCAGTCAGTATGTAAACCTGAAAATCTGCATTTATTATTTTGATATATCTCAGCATTTGTGTGTGTGTAAGTGGTACTGTTGGTCAAACCCAGTGCATCATACATGCTAGGCAAGTGTTCTAACAGTAAGCTACATCCATCCCTTTTTAGTTTTTATTTATTTATACTCTTTTTTTTTTTTTTGTTACCAGGGATTGAACTCAAAAGCACTCAGTCACCACTGAGCCACATCCCCAGTCCTTTTTTTGCGTTTTATTTAGAGACAGGGTCTCACTGAGTTGCTTAGTCTTGCTGTTGCTGAGGCTGGCTTTGAACTCGTGCTCCTCCTGCCTCAGCCTCCTGAGCCACTGAGATTATAGGCCTGTGCTACTCTGTCTGGCTTATTTATATTCTTATTCTATTTTTGTTTAGTTATTTATTTTGGGTACCAGGGATTGAACGCAGAGGTACTTAACCATTCAGTAATGTCCCCAGCCCTTTTAATTTTTTTATTTTGAGTCAGAATCTTGCTAAGTTTCTTAGGGCCTTGCTAAATTACTAAAGCTGGCTTTGAACTTGTAATCCTTCTGCCTCAGCCTCTGGAAATGCTAGGATTCCAGGCATGTGCCACCATGCCCAGCTATAGTGTTTATTTTGAAACAAGGACTTACTAAATTTCTCAGGCTGGCCTCAAATTTGTGATCCTCCTGCCTCAGCCTCCTCAGAAACAAACTATAGGTGTGGGCCATGCCATTGTAGTAATAGTATCTTAACATTTGAAAATAAAAGATTTTTGGAAAGGAACCCCCCAAAAAGTATAAACAAAGTGTTACTGATTGCTTTATTTTGCCTATCATCTATCAGAACAGATAATGACTACTAGATTAAGAATGAGGACTCCGGAGCCTCCGCCTGAGTTTGAAAACTTACATTTTGCTTAATTTCTTCATCCTTAATTTTCTTCACCTATAAAATACATACAACTTCATGTAGTTGTGAAGTTGAAATGACACAATATATAAAGTACTAGGAACAATACTTAGCCCTTAGTAAGTGACATTATTGTAATTTGGTAGAAACAGATATCGTTTTCTTTAGGAAATCAAATTTTAAAAGCTTGACAGTATAACTTTGGCAAAGATTCGTTTGATGGTATGAAATTCTCTTAAAACGTTAACACTTTTAAAATATATTTTTTGTCACATTTCTTCTAATTATTTTCGCTGTTCTTTTCCCCTTTGAAAACTGTTCACACTGGAGTCATCTGGAAAATGAAATCTAAACGTCAAGTTCATGTTAATCCTGTAGCACAGAATAATTCTAGATGAATAGATTGCCACAGGGCTGAGATGGGGGTTATTCTCAATTAAGAAGGCTGGTTTAGAAGCTTTATTACTATATTCAATATAGAGATAGAGAGCAAACTATTGATGGGGAGGGAAGATAAGTCAGAGGATACCAAGTAGCCAATTTGTAGGGTGAATAAATCTAGAGATCTAATGTATAACATGAGGACTGTAGGTAGTAAATAAATTGTGCTGTATATGGAATTTATGCTACTAAAATGAGTAGATTTTAGTTGCTTTGCCATAGAAGTGAAATAAAAATATGAATTAACCAGTGTGATCAAGAATATGTTCATTTACTTCACTATAGTAATCTTTTTACTACATATATGTATCTATTGGTATTTATATGCCTTTATAACATCATGTTATATGCCTTAAACATACATAATAAAATTTAGTTTTTTGACTGCACAGATGTTATCCCCCTCCCCTGCCACCTGGTGCTATGGTTGAAACCCACAACTACTAAGTAAGCACTATAAATTTGAGCTATATTCTCAGCCTAAGAAGCATATTTTTTTTTACAGAATTTTATTTATGCAGGGTGTGATGGTGCATGCCTAGAATCCCATTTGGGAGGCTAGGGCAAGGAGGACTGTGAGTTCAAAGCCAGCCTCAGCCTTAGAGAGACTCTAAGCAATTTAGCGAGAATCTGTCTCAAAAGAAAAAATAAAAAAGGGCTGGGGATATAGCTCAGTAGTTAGGCACACTTGGGTTCAATCCCTGGTATCAAAAAAAAAAAAAGAAAGAATCGTATTTACTATATCCATACAATATGGATTAAATAAGTATAACTTAAAAACAAATTTAATCCATTCCTTCAGGGAAGAAGTATTGGGTAGCTGGAGAACAGAGATAAAAAGGGGAACTTTACTGGGTTAGTAAGCTTTCTGTTACTAGGCCAAACGCCTGAGATAATGAACCTTAAAAGAGGAAAGTTCTATTTTGGTTTACAGTTATGAAAGTTTCACTCCATGGTCAGTTGGCCTGTTGCTTTGGGACATGTGGAGAGTCAGTTATCTCATGACAGGAGCACACAGCAGAGGAAACTGCTCTTTTCATGCCATTAGGGAAGAGGAGGGGCTCATGTCCTGATGTCCCCTTCAAGGGAACACGTCTTGATTGAAAACATCCCACTAAGACGGACCTCTTTAAGTTTCCACCACCTGCCAATATCAAGGCTGGGAACCAAGCCTTTACTACTTGGGACCCGAGGGGGCACTCATCCAAAATTTAGCATCTGTCAGCCTCAGTCACACACAGACACTTGTAATCTAGCAACTCTGGAGGCTGAGACAGGAAGATCTCAAGTTG
Source organism: Ictidomys tridecemlineatus (assembly GCF_052094955.1). NCBI lineage: Eukaryota > Metazoa > Chordata > Mammalia > Rodentia > Sciuridae > Ictidomys > Ictidomys tridecemlineatus. Next base: position 25,167,305 of record NC_135482.1, on the reverse strand, counting down.
CCAGCCTGGGCAACTTAGTGAGACACTGTATCAAAATAAAAAACACGTTTTTTTAGAAAAGGACTGGGGGATTGCTTCTCGGTCTTTTGGCTAAGATCAAGTGTAGAAAAGGACTGAGGGTATGGCTCAGCAATAAAGCACCACTGGGTTCAATCCCCAGTACCGGGGGTGGGGGGGGGAGGAAAAAACACCAAAAAATAGCATCAATATTCATAACTTTTGAATTTTGAGCCATGTGAATGTTACTTATTCAAAACATAAAATATTAATTCACTAAGTTCACTAATTCCAATAGTCTACTCTAAAAAGCATTCAAAGTTCTTTCAATACTGGTGAAAATGGTATAAGATATTCAAAACAGCAGAAAGGTGATAGTCCATGGTATTGAATAAACGATTACAGTAGCCAGACAGCTGTGTTATACTGAAAAGTGCTAGGTAGAATTCTTAGCTAATTACCATATATATATCTCTACCATATATATAGCTCTCTATCATGCTTCACTCTTACTCATTTCTTTCCTGTCTCTCTTCCTTCTGGATCTCAAACTGCAGTTGCCTTTGCAATATGATTAGAAAAAGAGCAAGCTAGCAGTGGCCCACGCTTGTAATCCCAGTGGCTAGGGAGGCTGAGACAGGAGGATTGCAAGTTCAAAGCCAGCCTCAGCAATGGCAAGGTGCCAAGAAACTCAGTGAGACCCTCTCTCAAATTAAATATAAAATAGGTCTGGGAATGTGACTCAGTGGTCGAGTGCCCCTGAGTTCAATCCTTGGTAGACTCCCTCAAAAAAAAAAAAGAAAAAGAAAAAGAGCAAGCTACAACGCAGTCTGTATTGGAGGAATTAGAGGAGTTTTGTTCTATGCAAATAACTTACTCCCATGAACACTATTTTACTGCCCGCTGCTTCTTACTCCTTCCTCACCCCAAATATTCCACATTTTCCACTTTAGTCCCACAATAGCACATGCATAAGTACTATTTACTCTACAGTCAATAAGTTAGGACATTCATGACTGACCTCCTCAGCATCAGGGAACTTCTCCATCTTGGTCCCCACTGTATCCCTACCATAGGGTCTGAATGTGGGGGCTCTCAAAAAATATTTGTCAAGGGAATTGGTCCATGAATTCAGGCTAAAAATAAATCTGTGATTGACACAGATTCATGATCCATAAGTCAGCACTTACAGAAACACAGGATGTTTATGTTCAACCCTAAACTTTTCAGCTTGACTTCCTGAAGGGTAACAAAGCTTTTCTATAAACTGTCTTATCCTTTGCAAAGACAAAACAGTAGATCAGTTTGGAAAATGATAGATCAGTCAGTCACCTTTAATAGAGGCCTTGTTTCAGTTCACAAGCAAGAGTCATCAGGCAGAAGTATTTGTTTACAAGTTCCCTCATTGTTTCTTGCAGAGTAGGGAAACTGTTTCGTAGGCGATGCAGACAGAGGTATCTGTGAGAGGAGGGTTCATGAATACTGACTCAGGCAGGCAGTGGGTGGGGAAGAAGAAAAGGCTGAACAATGATTTAAAAGAAAAAAAAATGCCTGCTGCCTTATAGTAAGGCCTCCAACATAAGTAGTTGAGCACCTTATGAAATGTTAACCAACACAAGGCCAATGTGTAAGAACCTGAGTAGGGATGGTTGGGGTCATCAGCTGTCCCTGAGGAGCATTATTTTCAAGATAGAAGGACCTGGGGAAGATAAGAGCCAGGAGATTCAAAGTAATAAAGTCTTACCTTTGTTTAGTGCTTTATGCTTTAGAAAGTGGTTTTGAATGCTTCCTCCCCCAAGGAGAACCTTGAAGTGCTGTACCACGGGGGTGATTCTGTAGAGTACCTCACTGACTCTACCATGTTCCTACAAAGGTAAATGGAGAGATGTTCCCCATACACATTTGTCTCCTTTCTCTGGGCCAGTTCCCAATGGAAACAGGGTTCCAGAGGATGACTCAAAATATTTGGCCAGAAGCCTGGCAAGAACAGGTAAAAGCAGGGCTTTTTTCCCCTGCTTCTGTGCACCACCCTTTCAGGTTCCCAGCACTGTTGGTATGTCATGTCTTTGGACTTCTGCCTGTGACTGCATACTCAGCCTGCCCAGCCCAGGCTGTGCTCTCATCAACTGCCACCTGGTGTACCTGCCCAAGTTTGTTCTCAGTGCCCTCCCATCACCTTTCTTCTTCCCCCACGATTGCCTGTCTATCTCGAGGCCTATCTATTTCTCACATCCTTCTTAGTTGCATCAGTATGGGCAGGAACGGTCTGCCTAGTTCTAATATGGTTAGAAAAGTTTCTGAACGCTTTGTTTTCTTCCGAGTACCATTATTTAAGATCAGATATACTCCAGAGCAGAGTTTTTCAAACTTTGGAGTGATTTCCAACTTCAGAGGCTGTTAAACACCCAGGTGAAGGGACCCCACCCAAGATCTGGTGAGTTCAAGGCCTCCAGCATACAAGCACGGAAGGCCCCAAAGCCTGGGAGTCAATGTCATATTATCTGATCCCATCAAGAAAAAGAAAACTGTTCCATCAACAACCTCGATTTGCACTTTACTTATTCCTGTTTATCCAGACTCTTCCAAACTATACAAGTATCTGTCTTCCTGCTTATCAAATTCTCTTGGTTCACTTGTTAGATACTTCAGAACTTTGGGGTTTAAGTTGGCCCTCAAATGTTCAGCATTCTAGATTGTAGGATTTGGGGATGGGTGGGGAATAAGTAATACCCACTTTTCCCTCCTGAAATTATAACAAGTTGGAAGATTACATGCAGGATTCAATAGACAGAGATCAAAATATTGCCTTCATTATTAACAGAGCTGATTGGAGAACATAACTCTAAATCTACAGTGGTCTGGCTTGATAATATTCCCCACAATAGTACCATGCAGGCATAGCCACCCAGTCACTTAGCACATCCAGACACCTACAGTCCCCTTAACCCAGGGCAGAACAAATGGAAATGTGAGAGGGCACAAGGCAAGAAGAAGAAGACAAGAATAAAGGAGAAGGAAGAAAAGGAGAAGGAGGGAGTGAAAAAGGTAGAGGAGGAGGAGGACATAGAGAAAGGGGAGAGGAGAAGGAATGGGGAAAAGGAGAAAAATAAGTAGAGAAGGGGCTAGGGGTGCAGCTCAGTTGTACAGAGCCAGCTTAGTATTCATAAGTCCCTGAGCTCAGTCCCCAGTACTGGGGAGGGATGGGGGAGAAGGAGACAGCAAGAATCTAAGCAGACCCAGTTCATTTTTCAGTCCACTAATCAGAAAACATAATCCTTTTCTAATCATAAAACCACTTGACTCTGACCTTGGTTTCTAAAGGACAAGGTTTTTTGTTGTGGTGGTTGTTGTTGTTTTTTGTTTTGATACCGGGGATTGAATTCAGGGACACTCGACCACTGAGCCACATCGCCAGCCTTATTTTGTATTTTATTTAGAGACAGGGTCTCATTGAGTTGCTGGCTTTGAATTCGAAATCTTCCTATCTCAGCCTCCTGAGCTGCTGGGATTATAGACTTGCGCCACCGCGCCTGGCTGGACAAGTTTTCTTAACCTACTGTTGACTTTCTAACACAACTCCTTAAAGGCAATCCCAGACCACAGACTGAACAATCTTTCTGTTGCTTTGTTGTTTTTGAGATGCTGGGGGATTGAACCAGATCTTCACACACACTATGGAAGTGCTCTACCAGAGCTGCATCCCTTAGCCCCTCACTGTGATACGTTGTTCCTGTATTTTCTCTAATGCCATGTTTTTCACATTTTACTGCCTTTTGCCATGAAGTTCCCAGCTCCGTTGCCTGCTGGTTTCTCATTTTCTTCCATGAAGTCTTCTCATCCTCTTCAAAACACATGATGTGTACATGATGTTCTAACAAATGTCCACTTCTAATAATGGTTACCTATTTTCCTTGCCACACCGTGCACCCCTTCAAGGCAAGGATCACCATCTTTTTTACTGTGTATTTGGTGGTAACATAATGTCTGTCATATGTTCCCTTCTTCCCACCTTCATTAATTCTCTGCCTATGATATACTAGACCCTACCTAGGAACTGTTTTTTTGTTGTTTTTTTTTTAAATGAACAAGATAGGATATCTAATCAAATTCTGTTAGTCTTTGATCTTATATTCTAATAGGGAAAACACATTTAAACAAATTAATTCAATTTGATGTGACAAATTTTGAAACTGAACTATTCTTATATATTATTATTATTATTATTATTATTTTGGTACTGGGAATTGAACTCAGGGGCACTTGACCACTGAGTCACATCCCCAGCCCTTTTTTTTGTATTTTATTTAGAGACAGGGTTTCATCGCATTACTAGTGAAAATTGCTTTTTGCTGAGGCTGGCTTTGAACTCATGATTCTCCTGCCTCAGCCTCCCAAGGCACTGGGATTACAGGCGTGCGCCACTGTGCCTGGCTATATATATTCTTATATATAGTATATTATTACAGTGAGGACCATGTACAAGATATGAAGAAGGCTTCATCCAGTCAATTATTCAATAAACATTTAGTGAGTGCCCACTAAGTGAGAGACACTATAACAGATTCTGTAGGCAAAATGATGAGCAAAATCAAACTGGAACTATCCCTATGGGCAGGGGATAGAGATATATCAATGAAATTACTGCAAAATTTTATTTTAGTCAGGGTTTTTGGTTTCATATATAGAAACTGACTCAGGCTAACTTAAACAGAAAAGGAAGACATGGGATAAGAAACAGATCTGGCTTTCAGGAGCTGGATGAGGGAGAGAACTAGGGGACTCACCTCCATTGTTGGCCACTCCTCCCCTGCCCTCTTCTAGGTCCGGTGTTCCTGAGTCCAGAGCTCTTGGATGTGTTTAGATTTCCATTTCTGATTCGGGCGGGCTGATGGATACAGAAGTCCAGGGTCTAGCTGCACCTTATACCAACTTTCAAACATTCCATCAGTTTTCAGCCTCCTTGTCACCTGCCTTCCTAAACACTTGGTTAATTTCTGCAGATTGCCTTGGTGCAATCTGCAGGCTTGACCTTTGCTGTATTCTGCCAAGTCAAGTGCCTCCTGTCTATGCTGGTTTCCACTCCTCTCTCATTGCCCTCATTGAAAGATGAGGGCAAAAACATCTATATGTTGATGTATTTCAGTGTCTTTGAGGCAGCTTCCCTGTACAAGGAGAGCATTCACAGATTGGTTTTATTTATTCAAGTAACTTCAACTATTGAAGTCTAGTTAGTCTTAAGCTTTCAAGTTCAATTAATAAATTTTATTAATCTATTTACAAGACTAGCAACTACAGTAATATGGGAGTCAATTAAATACCTATACCCATTTAAAATTGTATTTGTAAATTTAATGTGTTCATATTTCAAGTTCTTCAACTTTCTGATAAATACTTCCAAGTACCTAAATAATTCTTATAAATTTAAAATATAAATTTAAATATCATGACTGTTATGGTTTGGATCTGGAATATCCCCCAAAAGCTCATGTGTTGAAGGTTTAGTCCCCAACGTCCACACTTTCCAGATGTGAGAATTTGGGGAACTGATTAGATCATAAGCTGTTGAGAGCCACAGCCAAAGGGGCCCCAGCAAACTTCTAGCTGCCAGCAAACTTCCAGCTGCCAGCAAATTTCCAGCTGCCGGCTGACAATTGGCTCACAGTGGCCCCAGCAACATCTAGCTGATTGGCTCCTCCACGGAGCTGCTCATTGGGGGACTTCTTTGGCTCTGCCCACGCAACCCAGCTAATCGGCCTCAAGAGCAGGAGGATTGTGGGAGGTTGAGAGGCTGGTGTGGGGGAGAGAGGCTTGTGGAAGCCAGTGGTGGCAGTTGGGCTCTGAGGGTTTTTTCCCTGAGGAGCTGTTTTGTTTGGCGTTTGTAGTTCTAAAAATAAAGTTAGTTTCTTTTGACAAGTGGCTCCTGAATTGTGCCCAGCCAGACTGCGGCAATAAGCGTTGTAACATCCTCAGTGGATTAATTCATTGATGGTTTCACAAGTTGATGACATTATGGGC